>NC_135497.1:136431248-136482714 GCF_052857255.1 Amblyomma americanum | reverse complement strand
ACATACTGCAAGCCGATATAAAAGCACTGGGGGCAGGATGCAAGTAATTAAATAAGCATGTCATCTGTCCTTCTGTCTGTTATGTAGTGTCAACAACCGAATCAGTTCGCCATATTTTGTCGTTGTGATGTATTAACAGACTAATTTTGTCCTTAATTTCAGCCAAATGTCGGGCGTGTTAAATATATGCATGAATTCTTTTCACATCCTATTTTTGCTGTAAAACTTGTTGTGTACAACCTAAGTACGCGGCTCTCCTTCTCCTGTATATTCTCTGGCTGCTCCTTTGTAAAATCTATGGTGGTATTCTTAAGATCATGAATCTTTCTGGAAATTGGAGCACAAAAATCTCGTAAAAAGTAGCCGGAGGTCCTTTAGCGGCACTGTTGATTTTCACACAAATCATTTATAAAATGATGGCCTTCCAAGTTTCAAGCAAAGATCTGAATCTGAGCCAAATTATCCGCACCACAAAAGATACACAAAATATCTGGCGTTTATTTCTTCACCGCAATAAGTATTCAAGCGCTACTAAAGATTAAGCCGAGTCTTCAATAACATGACGCCATGACAAAATTGTGGGCAGAAGCATTGCCCTGATTTTTTTTTTACTATGCAATCTTAGTAGCTCTGTGCGAAACATTAATATTCTAAATTGGCTCTAAATTTTTACTTATTTCCTCTTTGTTTAGAATTTTTTCGGTGGCCGACGATTTTGAAACACTGATGCGCTGCATGTCACTTACCTTTCGTAGGTTTTAGTAGGAACCGTAGAGCTACTAAATTACAGCCGTTCAACATTATCTGTGTCTGCGTGACTGCGTGTTTCCAATACGGGTCCAATTGCCAAATAATCGTCAAGCAATATATTTCTTCCTTAGGTCATGGCGGCTTCGCTGTTCCAGGCTTGTCTTGGAACTTCTGTGTCGCAACTTCTATCTCAATGGACGTATTTTGAATCGTAACTGATTTCAGGCTTTCCTTATAAGCGAAATACTTCCTAAAAGAGCGTATGTAATGCTGCTTGAAAGAAAGAGGACATATGATGCAATACTTTTAATTAAGGGTATAGCTTATTGTCCTAAAGTAGGTCGACGACACTGCGTCACGGTGGTAATTATTTTGCCACTATTCTATATATTCGGACTGATGGAAGCGAGTCCATAGGCAATAATCTATCCTGGGATCACAAAGTAGGACATTGGCTGATGAGTATTGCGACATGAAAAGTTCTCCTTTATTTCTGGCCTAAGCAATACTCTGCTTGTAAAGAGCGTCAGTTATCCTTAGAACTTGAAATACGGAATACTAACCAAACGAAAATTCTTACATTTAACTGAGAACTTGAGAGTAGCCTTTTATTGCAGCCATTACTGACGGGACTAAGGGCGCCCACTTATCCCTCTGCAAATAGCCTTCATCCAACTTTTTGGCCACGTTCGACCAAGAGGAAATGAAAACATTTTAGCCCCAATGAAACAAGTCATAGGCGTCAACATAAAGTTACAAAATTGAGCTATACATTCTTAAGCATCGCAATGTAGTTCTTGATGTCTCTTCGAGCTTCTTGGTAACGTTGCATCGTTATCCTAAAATAACGCTTCTGCTACGTTAAGGCCATGACTTCTTTTCACTGGAACGGAAGTCATCGTTCGCCCGGCGGGCACTGCTACTTCGGTGCTTCCTTTCTCGAGACCATATCCTTCCTGAAAAGCAGTATATCTAATAAGGGCTGCTGCTTTTGCATCATTTGCCGTGCCACGAACCGCTCTGAACGTGCGAAATACGGCACTTTGTGCGCTATTTTTTATCCTCTCGCCGAGCTAAAGCAAACTTTCACTTTCCCCTGCAATATGACACGTCGCTGTTCGGGCGAGTTTCTTGCACTGCGTTTATTCACTGGCTTCCGCCTGTATGCGGGAACGAGTCGTAGTAATGACGCAGAAGGCGGCAAAACTCTCGCGAGAATAAGGGAAGGAAACGTGCCGGGCTGCTGCGATTTGGTGTTTGTGAAGCATTTGGGCAAAATCACGCCGCTCGGGGCCTCCTCTCCGATTTCCTTCTCATCGTTTCTTCCTTCCGCCGTTTCGGGCGGAGAACCTTGAGCCGTGCGCGGCAGTGCCACAATAAAAAATGCACGACCGACTTGAGATGCAACGTTCCGATTGAGCTGTTCCAATGGCTGCGCCTCGTTCCACAATGTGCGTCTTTACACCGTTCGCTTATGAATGATAAAAGGGCCGCCTCGAGTGGCCCCTGCTTCTTCCCCCCCCCCCCCCCCCCCCCCCCCCACGTGTGCTCCAGCCGCCCCCGCCATTTCCTTACGCCCGCTCCGCTTTTCTTCGCCTTCAGCTTTTCCTTTTTTGCCCCCAGTGCTGCTTCTCCTGCCCCTTTAAAGTGCTGGTCGGCAAAGCTTACTCTCGCTGCCAGCGCTATGGAAAAGAGCTTTGTTGCGCCGTTTCCTGCTTCCTGTTTGTCCTCTCAAGAGCGAAGCCTGCTGACGTCGCTCAATTGCGAGCGCGTACAAGGGGAGAGGGAAGAAGAAAAATTCAGGCGAGAGACGGAACGGGGCGAAAGTCTTGGCTTAGACCCGCCGCCTTGCTGTTTGTCTGCGTTACTGTAAATTCGCGCAACGGAGAAAGCATGGAAGGGAGGTTTCGAGAAGAGGAACTGGCAGCGGGGGATCAAAGTCCTGGTTTAAACGCGTGAGCAACGCTTCATGATTTACGCTTGCGCCTTGGATACTTTGTGTGGGATTCTTCGCTAAGGAAAGGCACAGAAACATTCGCGAAACTTTGGGCACGCAATTTTTCACTCGGAGAATGCAAGCTTTTTAGCTATCTCCTTTACTTTTTCACCTCGAGGAGGATAAAAACTCGGCCGTTTTTTTTTCGCCTTTCTTTTGCGTCATTTCGCGACGTGCCGCTTATAGCCTGGCACTGACAGAAAAGGATCCCACCGGGCGTTCACTCGACTCGGCGCCGTAAACGGCAGCTGCCTTGGGGGGAGCATAGCAGCAACCCGAGCAAAGCTGACCGCGAGGACACTATCTCTACTTTGCGGGCACTCAGCACACTTCCGACGACAGCGACGTGTCTTCGCTGAGCCAGAAGGCGAAGGCGGGGTTTCTCAGTACGTCTTCATCTTCGAACGCGTCTACCGCGAAGCCTATGCGCCATACAGTCCACGCTATTATCTTCGTCGCTGCGTTTGCCCTCCCACAACCTGAGCACCCTGAACAGGTATTCATTCTCTGCGCATACCGAGACACTCGTGTCCGGACGCGAAATGGACATATGGATGAACAGCCGGAATAAGGGTCTACTGTTTATAGACGCCCTGTACCCGCTCGCACTAGGCACGCGTTTTGAAGACTACCACGGATCTCAGCAAAATAGAAACCCACGTGCTGCTGTATAGCGATTCAGCAGCGAGTTTCCTCTACGACGTGGTGCCGCGATTTAGAGCGCTTTAGAGTGACGTCGCTGGCCAAGAAGTATATCACTTGGCGCTGTAATACGAAGTATGTCTATCTTTTTCACCTAGCACTTTTACAAGTGAGGCAGTGTCACAATCTGACTCAAAATTCCCGCGTGACCACATCGGCCAGGACAGGGCGTTTGTTATACAGGAGCGCATTTCGCAGAGGGGCAGTGTTTTGCGACCCAATGGTGCTCTTCGTTGCCAGATCTCACCCCTATATTCACAGAGCTCACGAGCACTCGATGCCTGAACTTAAGCAAATGCGTCGGTCAACAATGCACACGGCGCCGTTTTTCAGTGGCTATCGGCTCCTCTTGCATCCAGCCAACGACCTCACTGAGAAGCGACCCGGTGAGGTCATCAAAAGCACAAAGGCTCAATCAAGAACTGGTGGCGCCGGCTGTCTTCTCAGGCGTAGCGTGACTCTAGCTGGGTGGCGTGTGTCGTCTTGCCGTCTCCGCATCTTTGGCTCTTATTTGGAACTGCGCCTGCCACCCGGTCTTTCTCGATGTGATGCGACTTTGCCGTGCCGCCTGCAGCTGTGGGTCACTTTTACGAGTGCCTGTTTGCACTTTACTAGAATGGCGGCTACTCAAGCGTGTAGCAGTGCAGTCGTGGAGAAACCACTGAACATCTCCTGAGCGCATGCATTCTACCGCGTGATACAGCTGCCCAGGCAGAATCAGAGTCCGCGGGGCCAGAGGTTGACTGAGGTCAACAGGTCTCCAAGACTGTTGCTGCTCTTTGTCTGTGCCCTTCTGCGGGCATAATGATGGTGTGTGCTACCTCTGAGTCTTATCTTTTCGTATATTTATTTATTTATTTATTTATCTATTTATCTATTTTTGTATTCTCATACCTACAGCGCACTACGGTCATTAGTGTAGAGGGAGGAAAGAAACAGTATGAGAGCACAGATTTGCAATATAAATTCGTCGTACAGGGCAGACACTAGGACTGCTTAATACATTAACTACTGCCTCAGAGTGTAAAAGAGAGCATTATACACAAAAGTAAGAGGCTAGCCGAATGAATGAGGTAAAGTAGAAAGCGGTGACAGGGTTCCTGTGCCCATGTTGTGTAGTTCAGCGAGACATTCGTTGCTGGCAAGTCCCCGTATCGTGATTGATTGCAGTGCAGAACAGGACGACGGTTAAGGTGTAGATGTCTGCTTCAACTTCACAGTAAAGACGCACAGAACATTCAAGGCGCATACTTGAACTTCGAAGTCGAGGGGAGTAGAGTATTTGCTTTCTCGTCAAGAGCATACTGCATTATCCCTACTAGAGCAGAGGCGATGACGAGTTTGCCAACCGAAGCGTCGAGTCTGCCTGGCTGTATTGATCGGGAACGTCACTTGGCGTTATTTCGACTACCTGATAATCTTGAGCTGCGGGACTATAAATGTCCTGGCATAACCGGGGCTGCAAGTGGCACGTTGAATTGGGCGAATTGCTTGAAAAGGGTCGGTGCGAAACAATATGACTCAAGTTTGCTTAGCCTCCCCGTCCTTTCTTTTATCTACTCTCTTGCTGTCCGTGCATAATATTTTCAAGCGCTACACGGCTGAAATGGGATCCTTACCGTGAGTTGAGCAGTATCAGCGTATTCATTCGGCCTCCTTACATTGCAAACAATTCCAAATTGACTCGCCGAGTGCGTAGCCGAACGCATTCAGCCCACGTATTTCGCTCGTTCGCTCCATAATGTCTGCGCAGAAAACAGCGAGCGCGTCAGAGAAAGGTCATGCAGTGCTAACTTTCTCGGCGCGTTCGCGGCGCCTGTCTCTGCAGACCACTCGTATGCGTGTCCCGGCTTGTAGGGACCTGAATGTCGTTCGACCACATGCAGCAGCACGTGCCATTAATTTATATATACCGGAAGGTACCGGCGCACGCAACTAAAGTTGGGGTAATGAAAGCGCCCTTCTCCTTGTTTCTGCAGTCGAGCCATTTCGACCCGCTATTGTTTTCACCGCGTCGCCCTTGTCACACGCAATTTTCACCGCGCTGCCGCAACAGTTTTGTAAGCCATTTAAAGGTGTCTTTCGCGTCTTTATTAGAAATTATGGACGCTGCCGCACAACTTGGTGCACCCTCGTTGCATGTGGCTAGAGCGCGCGCACGACACAGTAATGGCTTCCAGTTTAATTAAATTATGATTATGGCCTTCCGGTGCACCGCTAAGCGACAACCGCTCCTTGTTTCACAAAATAAGAGGGGGCCGTTAAGTACGCTTTGAAACAAAAAAAAATAAATTTGTCACTTTGCTTTGTTGTTGTTCTGTAACATGTTCCAAGTTGCAAAAGCGACGGTCCTCTCGCATTTTCATGTTTATTATTTGTTTTTCAGTCTCTCTTCGCGTATCTATAGAGCTTCTTTCTTTTTCCTTTCACTGGCTTGGCCCTGCGCACCCAATACTGCATTGTTTTATCTTTGGTGCTGTTTTTGGGGGAGAACCTTCACGAGTGCCCAAAAAGTGGTTGCAGCGAATGTAGGCACGTCTCCCGGCTTGCAGCAAAATCCGTTCAGCGGCCCGTGTACATGGGCCGGCATTTCGCAACGCCCTACTTTCGAGACTTTCCCGGGGCCTCGTGAGGGGCACCTAGAGGCATCGTGCCAAGATGCACTCTTGTAGTCATCCGCGCTGCCTGCCGGAGTGCTGCGGGCGTCGCCGTGTTTTCAAGACATAAACTTGGCGAGGCAAGACCGTTCGGCTGTTTGAGTTGTTCGTGCAATGGGATTGCAGAGCCGAGAGCGGCGGGCAGGCAGGACTAGATGTAGATTACGGCGGGCCTGTGCGTGCCTGTATTCCCTTTCGCCATCTCCGTGTTCGCGTCTACAGCGGACAACGCGGGTTATGCGGCGCAGACTGAGAGCCGCCGGACGCCACGCTTACAGTAAACCCGTCAAAGCCGAGCTCCATCTTTAGGCGAGCCATTAAAAAGCTTGCATCCAGAAAATCATGGAACTCTTGAGAGTCAGTGGTTGACGTCCTAATGCTCTGCACTGCATTCACGGCGGTCTGAATGCTTAGACTAGATAATGGCGCTTGAAATGAGGCAACTGCGCAAGTTCTGTGTAGAGGTGGTCGCTGTCGGTCCTAGAGAGCAAGCCTGTCTGTTGATTGAACTCGAAGCTCCTGGAACCATTATTTAACACATCATGTTTAAGACATATAACCACACTTCTTTCTTCTATTTTATGGACGCAAGTATAGTTAGGCAATTATTCCAGTTAGCGTCCCTCATTCTTGCCAGAAGGTACCAGTTGTACAACAAATTCGTGGAAATAAAAAATCACAAAACTTTTACCCCCAGCAGTACTACCATTGATCGGACTTGTTTTGAACAGGAACTGCAACGATAGAAGTAGAGACTTCAGGGGCTATAGGCATGCCTATGGGTGAGCTGCTTTTCCCAAGTCAACGCAAAGAATCATTGGAAAATTCCGATTCCTGTTTTCTCCAATTCTTTGCCTGTTGCAGTTCAGCCTCCGTGCACGCCAGCATTGTTTATTCACTAATTTATTTGTGTTGAGACATTGCTCATTGTATATCAGCATGGTAAGATAAGTGTGCGCTGTTTATGTGCGTGTCCTGAGCGCAGGAGCTGATAAAATCGAAAGGTAAGCGTGTTCCGTCGTAATTAGTATGCTGGCGTAGGCTGTCTGTTCCTTATTTGTGCGCTAGAGTCATTTTCACGAGCACTTCAACTACTTTAACTCAGCGGTCATTATATTTTTTTTTCGCTGTACTTCGAAGTACTGAAACCTATACAGTGGAGCAGATTCCATTTTCTTCACAGTGTGTAAAGGATGTCAGTAGGCTAGCAAACGACCCATGCTTAACACTGTGCGCACAGCGCGTCTCAACACATCGCACTGCATACCAATAGAAAGCCTTGTGCCATTTTCACTATTTTGGTTGCATTTCGTACGAAAACGAGCCATGAAGCAAGGCAGAGTCGACATCGCGTTGCACTTGCCATGATGCAGTACAATCAGCGATGTTGCAGTAAAATAAATTAGTAGAATAAGCGATGTTGACTCCGCGACTGCCGTTAAGCAAGCAAACCGGGGGAAGAAAGTTGGAACCCGAAGCAGCGGTAGCAGACGACTTTCCCGTGAGCCTTTGCATTGACTTTCGAAACGCACTTCACCCATTGCTAATGTTTGAAATTAACTATTGCATAGGTCTGAGCTTGCTGGCAAAGCGTGCTTGAAATGCCTGTAGCGCAACAGAAAACGCAAGGACAAAACGCGACATCACACAGCACTATTTTCCACCGTGCTTTCGGCGAATAAATCTTCTCGGGTGAATCTGAGCACAGCCAGTAGCCGTCCTCTAATGCACACAGGGCTCTTCCGCAATATTAGTGGCAAGGAATATTACCGATTCTGTTTGTAGCTGTGCAGTCGCTGTTAGAGCGATGCACAGTAATCGCAGCTATAGAGCAAAAACCTCTCGAATTTAAGTTACTTAAAGTATAGATAGAGCTATTAAGTTAACAATTTTCTCGGATATCGCGTATTAAGTATTTGATAAGCAGCACTACTCATCAGTTAGTTCTTCCTCTTTAACTCTGATCGCAGCTTCGGAGCAGGGTTTCTGGCACGATGTTTTATATTCTGTTTTCCTTTTCTGTTTGTACCTGCGCTGTGCGCGCAGCTTCTATGGAAAGTATAGAGAACAATTGGTTAATGTCTGCCTTCGTTGAATGCCTAATCCATCGTATGAGGCGTTGCTAAAGGACAAGCCATCGTAATTTCATTTCTGCGGTTCCTGTTATTTCCTGCGCTTTTTTTATTTCCACAGTACTGCAGACCCTCATTTAGGTCCAGGCAGGGTCTTGATTGGCTCTTGATTGGTTAAACGTCTTCACGCGACTGTCCGAGAATCTAGTCCGTACACTGCCGTGCACCTCCATTTACACAGTCAACGCGTTTTCGGAATCTGTTGAAAGAGGCCTTGTATGCATCAACGTTTGTTTGAAAGTTGAATGTTTGAACGTCGTTCTGTTCCGAGCGCTGCTAACTCTGCAGGTGCCTGATCATAACGCGTGCATGCATTTCGTTGCGTGGTCGGCTGTTCATAATAAGCGCCGATATTTTTTTAACTTTACTAACGCTTGAACGCCAGCAGGTTACCTTTTGGTAATTGTTAATGGTCCTTGTGCGTAGAGTAAAACATTGTCTTTTCCTGTCAGAAATTGTTATTATTTCGTGTCCTCGACGTTTCCTCCAGTCTACTGCATCCGTTTACTTACCTGCCCCTAAAGTAGCGTGAAATATAGTAAGTCGCAAAATCAAATGCATGTAAAGAGAAACAGGCCGCACCTTCTGTGCGCTGTGTATATTATGTTTTAAAAAATGACGACTCCAACCTTCTTATTATTTGCTCGAGCTGAGTGATGAGCCAAGCTATTCTTTGACACTGGCTGTTGTACACTGCCGAACTACTCAGCGCTAGTGTTATTTCAGTGGCTAAAAAGCCGGAGGGCTCCATTAAGCAAGAGTGTAGCCCTCCCCATATTATTTCGTGCCTCGTGAGAAAAATGGGGAGGCTTATCGGGAGCAGCGTACTCTTCAGAAAAAGCACCCCGAGGGCGAACACCAGAGTGGTAAGCGCCGGTCGCGTGCGTTGCACAATGGCAGTTCGAAGGGAGCGGGCCCAATCACGCCCGTTGTCTCAGGTGAAACGTTACTCAAGCGCACAGAGAACTGAGATGGCGCCATCTGCCGCAGCGCCATTGCAGTTTTGCCGCTCAAGAGCACGCGGCCCAAACGAGGACCGACCCTATCATGCCAGCCGCCTAACGGTAATGATAAAGTTAACCACGTTCCAGAAACACATTCTCCTGCCGCACTTTCTTTCTAACGACGGTCGCACCTTGCTGATGATACGGCCAAGGAGGTCCAGTCGCGAAACCTGTTTCGCCGTTTTTTTTTTTTTTCCACCTTCTTTTGCCTCGTCGTTTTCCTTTGCTTGAGCTCTTTGTTCTGCATCGGCGCACCTAGGGTTCGCGTGTGGCGTGCGCTTAAGACACCGAGAAGCGAACGGGCCCTTGTTATTTCGTGTTTAGGTCTTCTCGCAGTTTTACTTTCTCCTTTGCTCTTTACTTACCTTTTGTGCTCGTCGTCCTCCGTGATGGGTGATGGCGGGTTGGGGGGTCGGTAATGACCTAAGTCCGTGCAAATTTGCAGCCGCATCTCATCAACATTGGACTAACCTGGCCTGTGACTCAGTGTTTTGCATAATAGCATCGCAATCGCGTGCCTGCTGCGCTTGCTCCCTTTTCTTTGCATTATTTAGGCGCAAGCTTGTATCCCCATTTGTGAGCGTAGTTTACTTCTGGCGACTAGCTACTTCTCTTGTGCATACGTTATTTTATTGCTTGATGCGCTGGCGGGTGTTCTCTCGCTTCATTTTCTCTCCGCGTAGCCCGAAGCGCGGGATCATGAGAGGCGCTTATTTTACTGTAGCCAATAGTTGAGCGAAGACGAGGGCAGCATCGTTACATAACACAAAGGGAGAATTGCGGCGCTGAGCTAGGTGCGAAGCTTTCACCGTTTGCAGCGACTAGAGGTGCGTAAGCAAAGAAAACGAGGCGTGTTTTGAACTCGGAGTGTTGAAAATATTCGCGAGAAGGTGTGGGGGATATGAGTTGTTAAATTATTTGCCTCTCTGTGGGAACATGCGTTATATGTCGAGGGAAAAAAAAATGTGGGAATTGAGAGGAGAGGAGTTAGTTGGAAGTCCGTTCAGGTTCCGCGTGTGCTTCTGTTTAAAATTTAACGATACACAGCTTTGCTCCGGCGAAACCTCAAGAATAGCTAAGCAAAGCTCGCCAGTACGTGAAAATAAATAACATTGCCGACCGCCGGATTTATTGCTAATGTTCTCACTTGTCGCGGTCAAGCTCCCCGCCGTACTTTTCACTCTGAGTTCCAGTGCGTGAGAAGGCCAAGCATTCTTGAAAGGGGGAGCACCATAATCCACAATTACAATGAATAGAGAACGCGTGCCGTCCTAGTTTGCGTTGTAGCTTCGGTGGTTCTTTCGAAACGTCACACCCGAAAGCGTCGACGTCAGCAAAACAAACCATTTTCCTCGCTTACGAGCGCAACGAAACGCCTGGAGCGCGCCTGCCTGGGAGTACGTGCCGGGCGCGAGGCTACTTTCTGCCATTGCGTGCGAGCTTCGCTGCGAACATACCCACGCGCCAGCACCGATATTATGCAGGAAGTTTCACTTGGGTTAGCACAGGGGCTACTCAGCTACCGCGGTTTGCTTTGTTTCACGTCGGTTCGTCGGAGCTAATTATCGACTGCGTCGCCAGAGCTCCTCAAACAAATGGCTGGGCTTACAATATCCTGAAATGAAATATGTCGTCGGCCGTGAGCAATTCCTTTCGGGAGACACGCGGCGGTTCTTTTTGTAGTCTTTCGCTTAGCATGGACGGCCCGTTATTAATATCGTGCTTGTGTTCATTTTGAGGTGATAAATTTCCAGAACTCATCGGACGTCCATTATTGCGGCCTCGCATGAACTAGGCGATCATCCGCACTTGGTGAGTTTTGATACTCTTGGAGAACCACTAAATTTGCAAGTTCGTTACTGTTTCAGTCATTCGTGCCTGCTCGATTCCACTCTTTCGACGCATTTTTTAGTTCAGAGAACCTGTATCTCTGGAAGCAAGGACTGGCAGAAAAATGCGACCATGTGCACAATTTATTTGCCTTTTGGAAGATTTGAGAGGCTGTCCCCTTTATATATTAAAAGGGTGTTCAGGGGGGTAGGCCCGCGTATGGTCTTAATGTGCCTTTGCTATAATTTATGTCCACGAGTTTAAATCGTTTTGTTACTTTGATCTTCGTCAACCGTCACATCGCTGTCATTTTCAGAGCAAGCACATCGTGCGGGACAATGTTACCACTAATCATCGATTCAAATTTCCTGTTGCATGGCTCGAAAACTAATTTGTTCTTCGTGCAACGTTTTATTCCTTCATGTTCACGCTTCGCTTTGCTTGTGTTGGATTCCTAGCTCGGTTCATGAGTTGACTGTTTAGCCACTTTGAATTTTGGAGAAAAAGTGCCATGCCATAACTCCACACGAAATTAAAAAAACGAAAAAAAAAACGCGAGGGTTCGTCTACACGGTAACCTCTGATGTGGCAAACGCGGCTTGAAATGAAGCTGACGCCCTGATCAAATCAGGAGCCAGAAAACATGGCAATTGGGTTATTGACCCAGTTTCTGCTGATGCTGCAAAAAAAGCGTACAGATCGAGCCTTTTTTTTTTTTGCCTTCACGTTGTTAATGCGTGGCTGTAATATGTTTTTTTTTTTGCAAAATTTCTCTTTGAGCAAGGGAAATCCAAGGTGTCAATCCGAACACAAAACACGCACAAGAATGATCACACAAGTGATTTTTTTTTCAGTACGCTGCGCATTGAAATCCTGTTATGTCATCGTTGCGCTAGCTATGCTATCAGTTCAGTCGACCATGTCGCGCTTATTTGACACTAGCAAACAGATTTCTCAAAATAGTAGTCAGGCCAGGGGCGGATTTATCGCTCTCTCTTGGATGAGGCGGTCCTACCCGAACCTAATATTTCTTCGACATTTTTGGCCGAAAAATGGGGTTCGGCATGGTTTTCCAATAAAAAAATTCCTCGCTATGGGACCCCCCCCCCCCCCCCCCCCCCGCCCCCCCCCCGCACACACGCAAACACAAAAGTATTGATTTCTGGCTCAGGCTCTTTAAAAGCAAAGAGGAGACTGCTGGCGCAAAAGGAAAGAATTAACGTAAGCTTTAGGAGAGGAGCGTATACCGTATGCGGCATTGAAAGTGACCCGAAGAGCATAAGCGCGGGCATGCGCTTCTGTTTGAAATAGAATTGTGCTAGGCCCATGGCATACGGCTGTGGTCCACGGCTTGGCGAGCGTCTACGTGTGTTTTGTATAGAGAGCTCGCTGTGCTTAGTAGCACATATTTTGTTGCCGTGCGGTCCCCTTGACAGTGCCCCACCCGCTAATGCTTTTTCTTGCCCCTTCCTTCTCTAGGCAGGTGAATGTATTCGAGGATGCGGGGAAAGCGCTGTCGGGTGGGAAACCACCCCAGCGCAGGTGCTTGAGCACGCCGGCGTCGCCCTCGTTGTGTCCCTCTCCCCGACGGTCTCTGCTTTTCGTACAAACCTACAGCGCAGTGGCGGATCCCGCTCGGAGCCACGGAGCACCGACGCCGCAGATTAAGTAAGTAGCGCACTTACTTACTACGGCGCTTCTTTTGGCTCCCCTTCCGAAGTGTAGGATAAGCCCTGTGGGATGGAGCTCTTACTGACTAAATGTGGCCACTTTATCCTGCGGCACTTAGTCAGTAAAGCACAGTGCGCACTTTCTGTCGCACGCATTCCTGTGCCACTTTCCAAGAAGGCTGGAGATTTGCAGGTATGGTCAGCGCAACTGAGTCGATCTGTTGGAAACTGGCTTGTGTGCAAAACTCTCTCTCCTTTTTCTCTATATCAGATATCGCCTTGTTGGATTATACTCGTGCTTTGGAAGGAAACATGTATGCAGGTGAAAAAAAAAAAGGAACGCTCCATACAACAAAGTGAAACGGGTCAAATGGCTGTCCATAGAGAAAGAGCCTAACCCGTACAATGCATAGGAGTCTTCTTAGTAGTAATCTGAGCGTAATGTTTCAAAGTTAGGCAGCCAGAGCGCAGGTCACGCGGCCATATGCGTCAGATCATTTGTGAGATATACCGCAGCGGTGGCCTAGTTGTTCGCGTGGATTGGTTTATAAAGACGGGCTGAAGTCGGCAATAAAGAAAAAAAAGCAGTGGTGGCCTAGTGGTTTGAGCATCCGCCTCGCATGCGGGAGGTGCAGGGTTCGATCCCCAGTGCCACCGGGTACCAACCGGTGATATAATGGCTACAAGCTTTTCCCTGTCTGGTGCTCGGCTTCTTTAGGGTGAAATGCTTGGGAAATGGGTCTTTGACCCCACGTTGTGCAATGAAAACTAGCCTAGTGTCATGGCGCTCTATGGCCAAAGATGCCCTTGCGCCATAAAAATTCCTCGTCATCATCATTTGGGAGATATGACTTCTATTTTTTTTTGCTCACGATAATTTATCTCGAAATAAACTCTTCCGGTCGCTGCGCAGTAACCTCACCTGCGCTATTTGAGCAGCGTTAGCAGAGTGACTAAAGGTGCCACACTATTTCAAAAGAGCATTGCGATGATTTTGCTTCCAATGATTCGAATGACTATGCTCGATTAATTACTATTAACGACATTTTTTAATCACATCGAAACATTCTGAAAGTAAGCATAAGCGCTGTCATCTGTTTGCAATAGTACACGTACGATGAAAGCCAAAAATGTGTGGCAGGAGGCAGCCGGAATGCAAGAGTGCACTGTTGCAAATTGCGGCCATGACGTATTGGCACCACTTAACGTATGCGTGCATAAATCAACCCTAATTCGCCAGTATGGCCCAGCTTGTTTGCCTGTGATGTCCTGCGCGCTCATAGACCTCAAAATGTTCAGAGGTCATGCGAACGAATGCATCTCAACAGCCATAACTGCAGCGTTCTTAACCGTCTACGGCGGCAGGATTACGTGAGCTACGCGGGATGCTAAAGTTGCCTGCAAAACCAACTAGCAACGGCACACCATGCAGAGGCACGCAAAAAAAATGTCTTGCCGATGCGAAGGAAAAAACAATTTGTTCAACAATTTTGCTCCAGCGCTGTGAGCGAACGGCCGCTGGAACACGTTGGGGTACACTGCTGCGCAGCGCTTGGAACGAAGCGAAGCGAGTTAAAGCTGTCGAACAATATAAACTTGGTGACGTCGTCTCTAATGTGGGGTTTATTGGCGAAATCAACACTAAAATAACATCTTTTATCAATAGAGAACAGTGTACACATTGAGCCTGGAACTGTAAAACGAACAGTTCAGGCTCTAAAAGCAATGAGTTAGCTTTTACTGAGGTGTAAGCAATTATATTGAGGTTCAGCCTCTAAACTAATAGAATGTAGACGCAGAATCTTTCATGCATCTTCGAAGTGCATTGAGAACCTTTTTTGGGGCAACGAAGCACCCGTTTGAGCCACGTTATCAAAGAACAAACAAAATGATTTTAAAGGATGAAAAATATACCCCAGGGGAATCCCTCAGTGTGGAGTAGATTTGAAATAAAGAAGCACTCTCGCATTAGCATCCACTCAAGCGCAGCCAAAGCTTTCGTTTGTCGCTGTACAGATGCACTTGGGTGGACGACATCGATGTTGATGGGGATGGTAACTTTTCCCATCATCAACTCGAGTAATGCTGATGAGTAATTAGTCTCTCATGAGCATGGTATGCAGGAGTAACGTACTGCGATGTAAAGCGGAAGCTAAATTATGATTTCTGACAAGTTCTGATTTCGCCTGACTTGGTTAGCCCAAACCATGCGGTTTCAACTTTACAGGCCGAGCTTACCTCATTGTCTTAATCGAAAAACTGAGCGTATATATGAAGGCATCGTTGTGGATGTGACCCAGCGTGAACATTGCGCAGTGCAGTGGAGCATATGGCGCCGTCGCTGCTCCGCGAGTATTTAAATATCAACGAGACCGGCCTCTCATCTTGAGCCCGTCGAAAGCGTGGGCTGCCGCGTTGTGGCGTAACGCGCCAGTTCGCTGGACGGCGTGCTGTTCTCATCTCTTTCGGGCTTATCCGTTCCCGTCGGCCTGCGAATGCGCACGGAGGGCTATTCATGTACGCGGTCCCATCAAGCGCTGGAAGCGGTGGCGACATTTCAACCTCATCATTGCACGCTTGAGCTGTTTGCGGATGCACAGGCTGCTTGTCAGTCATGCTCTGCTCTTCTACCTCGCGCCGCCGTTGTTGCTTGCTGGCTTCGTTCCGCCTGTTTCATGCGCCTCTGGAAACAGCGTAGTACCTATTGTGACATTGGCTTCCTTTTCCATAATGCATGTGTGCGCGCAAGTCATCTTGCTGCGGGACTCAAGCCGGTCGAAACGCCGGGCCGCAAAACCGACTCCCCGGAGAATAAAGCCCGGCAACCGTTACCACCCGACTTTTGTCCGTTCCGGTTACGTCGACTCCTCCAGGCACGGGCCTCTCTCTACTTGCGCGCTTCCCTTTTGGAGCATTTTTCACTTTTCTCTCGCTTGTCTCGTTTTCCACTTGTCTCTGGAGTGTCGGAAAACAAAAAAAGGAAAGAAAAAAAAGAAGCCCTTCCCCAGTTTTCGAGCATTCCAAGGCGAGGCTAAACTTTTTTTCCCCCTTTCTTCCCGCGCTATCTTTTTGTCTCGTGCTTCGCGTTTACTTATACGGGCGCCTGTCAGCTTAGGGTTTCCTTTCTTTCTCATTGCTTGCACTATTTGTAAAGAAACCACTGTGTCCCGACTGTTCGTGTATCGTTTGCCGTCGCCGACCCGTTATCTGGCGGCGCGTGAGGCAGGAAATGGTTGTTCTTCGTGACGCCGTCGCCCTCAACTTTTTTTTCTATTTTCCATTCTCTCTTGAGGCCGTATATAGTTCTTAGCCGGCGTCACATTTTACTTTCCCGCCGAAAAACTGCGGCCCCGACTCGCTCTCCGGAATATATACGTTCTGCAGTAACTGAAATTCTGTTGCCTGTTTCTTGATGCGCGCGATGATTGATCTACGTCCTTTGTTCCGGCATCCCTGCTTCACTGACGACGCCCGTTCCGTGGACGCATTTTGTCCGTTCTCTGCTGCCTACCCTTAAATGCAGTGATCCTGTTTTCCTAGTAAATGCTGCATAACTCGCCGTGAAGTATACACAAGCTGGCGGTGCTGTATTTACGTTCATACTTCATGGCTATGGTAGGCGTGCCGCCAGCGTATATTAGTTTCTATTTATTCATATATGATAATGAAAAAATAAGCAGCGACAAAGAACTCGAGCGCTCTTGTCTCCTTCTTGGCTTTTGCGAGTCGCTATACCTCGCCTTACGCTCTGACCAGAGTAGGTCAGGATATTAGAATTCGTCGCCGTAACGTACCTCGAAGGGCGCTAGATTAAGAGGGTGGCTCGACGGCCGCCGAGTCTTCGCCTCCTTGCTTGAGTGCGTAGGCGCGTCCTTTCTGTTGCTTTTCCGTGCTCCTGCCTCGAGAAGAACTTCATGACAAGGGGGCCGACCACACGTAGATGCTGTCCGAACTTCTCAAAACATCCCAACCTCGTATCATCTCTTAGACTTGAAGGTCGATCACGCATCTCCCTGGAACCAAAATCTATACCGCACAACAAGTCGGAGACTGGGTGCCTGTTCCGTCTTCCACAAGAGATCGATGTCTCATGCCGAGTTTGTTTAGGAGACAGCGGTAAGTACTTAGATTCGATCGACCCTTCAGGCGCATCTCCAGTAGAGTCTTTTTTTCTTCTTGGTCTTGGAGGCACCGTGACAGTATTCACTACTACTCCGCAGCGCGAGAAATGTAAACTCGCTGCTCAAAACAAAAGAAAAATAAAATAAATCGCATGCAGTCATTTTTATTCAGGATACAACTCGAACTTTCAAAAAGTTGGCACTTGATAATGCCAGTCAACTGTGAGAAAAATGAAGGCCTGAATCCGGCGTTTTTAATTGAAATCACTGCACACGGCTTACTCCTCAGAGGAGAGACTCACACCCACTCACGTGTTCTTTATCCTCACGAGTTGTAAAAAAGGGGCAAACAAGACTTTTTAGAGTACGGAATTATTAAATGGCTTGTTTATTTCAAAATTCAAACGTTCTTGTCGCTTTTTTAAGAAATAAGGTAACAGAGTATTGCTAAGAAGTAGGGGTGTGCGAATATTCCAAATTTCGAATACGAATCGAATATGTTTGATATTCGATGCGTATTCGTATTCGACAAATTGATATTCGAGAATTTCCGAATATTCGAAAACTCCCGAATACTCGCCAGCGATCGTATACTGCGGAGACTTTCATAAGTTCTACCATGGCAAAACCACAATATCTGGGCAAATTACCCGATGATCGAGTTGAAAATTCCAGGAAAACATTACAGAGGTTCTATTCCCTTCCTTCTCCGTCATCTATCACGAGGGCCGATCGCATTCCGACGCCGCTAGGCTTGACCTCGTGAGAAATTCTGCAAGTGGGCTTTTCCACATATCACACGTGCTGCGAACAAGATGGTCGACGGCCCGCTTCGAACAATCGCAACGCGAAATCAAGCTTTTTTTTTAATCCTTCCATAATGCATTACATATTTAATGCCCACATCCTAAGAATTCGTCCTCTCGCCTTCATAATTCTCCGAGCGTGACCTCCGCCATCCCGTTTTGTAAACTACGCTATGCGGGAAAGCCTACTTGCGGAATGTCGCGGGAGCCTCCTGAACGGGCGCGTAGAGTTGTCACAATACGGCAAGCGATCCTGCAAAAATCTCGCCTATTGCATAGTGCATTATAACCCGCGCACCTCTTTAGTGGGCGTAACGGCTGGCGGGACAACGATCGGAAGACCCCGGTAGCAACATCAAAAAAATAGCCTGGCCGCGTTGTTTGGCTTTCTGAGCTTCGCCGCTGCCCCGCGGGAACTGCAACTGCCTGCCCGCGAATTCGCCGGTAGTCCAATCCCAGCTCCGCGCGCCTTACGGACGCCCACAGGCGCGTCGCAGGTTATTTCTTTTTCCTTTTTAGAAACCGTCTCGCCGTTCCGATGCCAGTGTGTGTTTCCCGGCCCCTTGCTTCCATTTGTGTTGTTCTTCCAGCACTCCAAAACGGGCGGCTCGTCACGGGCTTACAGGTATTAGCGCGATGGGGCCGCCTCATAAGGCCTTACTGCATCTTCGCATTTTCGGTACGTTTTTTTTCTTTCGGGGGGAGGGGGGGATAATTTTATAAACCGAGGCCTTCGGATGAACCAGGCATTTCTTCCGATCCCTTGAACTCCGAATGAATGAGGTTTTACTAGTCACCATGTATTTTTTTGTTGCCAGTTTTGTCATTTTATGCATTTTGTTTTGCATGGTCTCAATATATAGTTTGGATACTGCTATGATGTCTAATCAAGTAGTATACATTTCTGTGCACATCATGTTTTTTTATACCGTACTGAGGCAGTCTAGTTATGTTTATTTTAGTTGTAAAGACACTATTTTGAAAAAATAAGGGCAACAGCATTTGTTTGTTTATCATTTTCTGAACAAATTTTCTACTGAACAGATATTCGATTTGATATTCGAAGCCATTTTTTCTTCATAGTCGTATTCGATTCGTGTTCGAAAATTTCTATATTCACACACCCCTACTAAGAAGGCACAGAAGTACCTAAGAGACCACTGAAAGAGGTAAAAATTACGCTATAAAGTTATATAAAGCGCTGAACTGCATAAAGGCGATTTTCGTGCTTGTAGAAGAGCGAAAGCATTTTAATACCCTCTATTGATGCCCTCCCCCTCCTCTCCTCAAGAGGAAAGTATGTAATCGTTGTACCTTGCCAGCTCTCAACTATCAGCTATCAGGCAGAAACTTGGGGGGTTAAAGAAATCACTTGAAATTTAATTGAGGTTAGCGCAGCGAGCTAAGGAAGGAAAATTATAGGTTTAACGTTAGAGAAAGACAGAATGGGTCAGGGAACAAACGCAGGTTAATGATATCTTAGTCTAAATCAAGAAGCAGAAATGGGCATGGGCAGTGCTTGTATTGCGAAGAGGAGATAGCCGATTGTCCCTTAGGATAACGGAGTGGACTACCAGAGAAGGCAAACGTGGGAAGGGGGCTGCAGAGGGTCAAGTCGTGGGATTATAGAAGGAAGTTCGCGGGGCAAGGTGGGCCCAGCTGGCGCAGGACAGGGTTAATTGGAGAGACATGGAAGAGGCCGTTGTCCTGCGGCGGACGTAGTTACGCTGGTGGCGACGATAATGATTGTAATTGAAGCTACTTTAATCGATCAGCTTCTGAAACAAAAAGGAATACAACAAGGGCGATACTTTCAGTCGCAGGGTCACAGCGCAACGTATGCAGCAACAGGTTCTTCGTTATGTGGTTGATCACAAAGTGAAAAGTTTTGCTGATTTCCTCTCACATTTTTTTTTTATCCCCCTAATTCGACGCAGCTTTGCGTTCGGTTTTCTTTTTAGAGGTAAGCAAGCGTCTCTCTCTCTCTTTTTTTGCCTATGCCGGGATAGCGCTAATACTGTGAAAGTCGGCACACTACCTACCAGTTTTCTCTGTCAAGGGGGTCACCTGACGTTGCCAGGACCTCTGTGGCGAGGGGAACACACGCCGGTGCCGTCAAATTTCCTGCCGTACTCTTCGTAGTTTGCATATACAGAGCACCACTTCGCTTTATCGAGGCACGATATTAAGGCTTCGAAAGCAATCATTGCGCAGACGAAAGGATCCGTCGTCCCGTGACGGCGGCTGCGCACAGGGAGCGTGTACAAGCGGCGGAACCAACGCGGCCGGCGTCGTCGACGCCGTCTGGTTTCGTTCGTGTTAATAGCAGCGCCGACAAGAGCCTGCCGCAGCCGCGCAGGGGAGGGGCCTTCGACTTCGCGCTGCCGTTGTCCTTCGCCGTCAGCATAAGGTTCATGTAGAAACAAAAGCGCGCGTGCGGGGCGAATTGAGGAGTAGGGGCGATGGGGAGAGGGAGGCGGTCGGATTGCGGCCGCCCCCCGACGCGCGAATATTGGGAGGAGTGCATGCGTGTGCCTCCAGTGCAGCAGCAGCCCCCTCTTCCGCGGCGGCTTCCCACGCGCTGGGTGCGCGGGCACGCGCCGAACACATTGCGCCGCCGGCATATCGGAAGAGCTGCCCAGCTGTGGCTCGTAGCGGGCGCATTCGCGGCAGCGGCGCCGGAGCTTTCGTTTTTATTTCTGTCTTTGCCGCTCGAAGACTGCTTGGGAGGCCGTGTTTGTTCGTCGGTGGCTCCAGCTCGCTGTCAGCAGCCTCGAGTAGGGCTTCCTTCCTGCCTGTCACGCGGCTGAACGCTCGGCAGGCTCCGTATTCGCACTTCTTTTCACTTGATTAGAGAAGCCGCGGCTTCGGTTCGTGTTGCTGTCGCTGTGAGCTGTCATAGCGTTGCACCCTTCCTTCTTCCACCTTCGAGCGGAAGCCTGCAACACATTAGGTCTCTGCGCTCCTTGTCACGTCCGGCTTTAACCCGACCGTTCCGTCTGAAAGAACGCTTTCGCGCCTGCCAGAAACGCCGAGCTCCAGAACATGCCAGTCCTAAACAAAGCTCGCCTTCTTCTTCTTCTTCTTCTTCTCCTCAAGTAATCTTCCTTCCTCTTCTTCTTTTTCTTCTTCTTAAGAACATGGAAATTCTTTGTATAGGAGGTCTTCCCGGGCGAGCTCGTCCATACTGTTTTCTTTATTTTCCGGAGAAGCTGTACCCGGATATCAGCTACTCTGTATTTGGCACCTTCTACGCGTGGACAGCAGCTTTATTTTTCTTTTAATACATGCACGAAACTCCTTCTGCGTGCGCTGACAATGTGGACTCGTTTCATTTAAGTAAGCAGTGGTATGTTGGCAGCAGACAAGCGTGAGTAAACCAGCGCTGGTGAGCAGATATTCCGGCATGAACCGGCATCGCTTGTTCTCATAGTCTTGTCGTCTTGTTCCCGCGTTCCTTCGCGCTTTTCAATCATCCTTCACTTTCCAGACCGACGACACTTTTGAGGCCCACAAAGGTCTGGGAAGAGAAGGCAGCGAGACACTGCACAGCGCATCAGCAATCGGGCGCTTGCGAATTCGCCAATGCCCGAGCCTGAGTGCCGGCCTGCGCTCAGATGGCAGCGCTCGGCCCGACACTAAAACCCCACCAGCGACTCAGCCACCGTCATCGCTTTCCCGAGGCCCGAGTCCGTGACCTCGGCGGCTCTGTTTCCACCAACTAAAAGGACCGATTCGTGTAATGTCCGCGAGGAGCGCGCAGCGCCGACCGTTCTATTGCCTCCTGGTTTTGCGATCCCCGCTCTCTTTTTCGTCTCCTTGCGAAAGTTAACTCGCTTGGCGCCATTATTTCTTGTTTCCACTTTACGATCGACGCGGATTCGCTTTCTCTGCGACCTTTCCGTCTCCCGGTTTCATTTCGACCTCTGGTCGAGCCTGCGCACCCAGTTATCGGTGAAACCGCGGCGTCAATGGCGCGCACAGAGAGCGTCCGTTGGTCCACGCTTTACTTCAAGCTTACGGCCACTTTGGCTGTTTTACTGGCGCGGCCGGGCATGCTGGCGACTCCTGCTGCGCCTCGCTATGCTCTGCAACTCGGCCGAAGCGCTCCAAGTTCCCACTGCTCGGGACTCGATTTGGCAATGTCCGCGGTTCACATTTTAGATGCATTGTTAGAGCCAGAAACACAGGCAAAAAGAAAAGGTGGGTGGGGCAAGCGCTGTTCACGCCTCCTTTAATTGGTGCTACGCGGTCTTTTATTTCCCTTCATTCCTCAGAACTGCATACCACGCGGACCAACGCTGGAACTATGGGCGGTGTTCCGGGCGCTTTCCAGGCATCTTTCGCCCGTGCAGATGAACCTGGCAAAAAGGTCCAATTTCGATGGCATACCGTACTTGGCTTTTACGTCTTCAAGCGAAAGGAGGTGTTAACGAAATTTTTCTCCGCGTCAAACTGACTGTGACGTCAGCCTAAAGCAGCCAATGCACTAACCTGCATTCGCAGCGCTAACCTGTATACCCAGGCCTGAAATTGCGCCAGCTTGTTCGATCGACAAACAGAAGCTGCGATATTTACCTTGATTTATTAAATTACAGTCAAAATCAATGATCATGCATTTAACGGGGGTAAATGCTCTGATTATGTATGTGCTGCAGACTCGACAAAATTGCTTTTATGTCATGTCTTTGGCTTAACGATAGAATATATACCGAGTATATTATATTCTTTAGCCAACGAAGGCGCGTGCAGGAAAATTGTTGGGCACAGAAACCCTTCTGAATGGAGGAAAGTACAGGAGGAAAACTGCGCTTGCATTCTCTACTGCTTGTGCAGTTGAAGAGCAATGGTGATTAAGGATGACAGAACGGCGGCTCAAAGCAAAACAAAAAGAAACGCGTATATACCTAGGGCTTTTCGAGTAAAACTTGACCTCTCGATTCGTGCACCTCGAGAAAGCTTTATAAAAGAAGAGAAGAAGGGGCAAGCCCAATTTCAGCCATAACACTGCCTTGCAGGCTGCTATTTTGCCTCTACAAACAGCTGAACGTAGGTACTGCTTGTAAACTGGCAGTCAAAGGGGCTATCAAAGGGGCTCTAATAATGTTGCGGCATGCCTGGGATATTAAAGCACGCCGTTTCACGAATAGTGTCCACAAGAAATTTTCAAACGCGCTTTGTAGTAGCTAAGTTATCTGTAGTCAAAATTTGAATTTCAGCATCTTCGCGCCTTTCCCTCTCCTCTCGTCACTTTTTGCACGCTGGAAGGTTGGCGCTCCTCCGCCGACCCCCCCTCTGCGAGCGGTGCTTCCTGACCCGCCGGAGCTAAGCGGCTTATTGGCCGCGGCCTTGTTAGCTGCCTGACGTCTGAAAGAATCTAACCAGTAGCCATCGCTCAACATGTATACGTAGACGCGAGGGATGGAGGAGGGTGCGAGCATTGAAAAAGTCGCCGGGAAGAGCTCGCCAAATTTCGCGCGTCATTGTGGGTCATCTGCTGCATGTAGAGGAGTATTATTTGGCTCTGGTTTTCATGGCAACACAGTGCAGTGATTAAGTAGGTTAATGTGCTCTCCTCGGAAGGCGTTTCAGATCCCCTTTAACCCAAATTCTACGTCAAAACGGTCTCAACGATTCGGTGTTCTGATCTAAGCATGTCACCCCCTAACTTTATTCCAGCCCGTGTCACTGTAAGCGAGCTATGCTACCAATGCAGATATTAACAAAATCGGGGAAATGTTAAGAACACAAAATTAAACGTGAAGTTGTAAAACTTTTCTTGCCATAACTCAGCTTTTAAAACTTCTTTGTCCGAATAACGTATTTTGTTCCCACAATATAGCTAGGGTTTATGGTTAGTTATTTTCATGTTGAAATTAGCCCCCCAAAAATAGGACCGCAAAATAAAGAAAGGTTTACCACTTTTTCGGCATGAGAAATGGCGTCCGACTGTTACTACCCGAATTTTGAGAAACATAGCTGGTGTATTAGTTCGAATGTAAGTGCGCTTGAGTCGCCCATACGCACAATATTGCGCATATCCCAGACTTCTTCAACATGCTTACGCTGAGTTTAAGCAAATGCAGCACGAACGATTCTGTACCTACAGTTCGAATAATTTTTGGATATTAAAGATAAGGCAGTTACGTGCAGTCTATGCAGCTGCATAATTACACCTCATGGTCTCGAACTATACAAGCATAATAATGCCAAAATATGCTCAATTAATTAAGATGCCCTAATTAGCGTTTTGAATAGCAGCGTAAAGTCGGCATAAAGTTAAACATTACGGCGAAGGAGGTAACTGCCAAATTCTGACGGGTCTTTCTATACGCTTTTAAAGTTTAGGTTGTTTACCTCCTCGTCGGTCGAATAGGCGTACCTTATGATTATTCTCTAGACGAAGCATAAAGCAGCAGTAAATCGGACATTGCACTTTGTATCTGAGAGTTGGTTATCTGCCCGATAAATCTAAACAAATTTCTGAAAACTGAGTACTCTGCGGCTGGACCAACAATTTTCTCAGGCACGTGCAATGGCTGGCTTTGCGTTTTTCGTTGCATTTCGGGCTGAAATCTGTGCCATCTTCAACGGTGGATTTGTCAAAGCAGAGGAACATTCCAAAGGCTTTTCTGAGAACGATAAGTTAAATAATCTTTACTTTCACCTTTGTAGTTTAAACACATGTACGACATTCCGTCATTCAAAAAGTTAGCGAACTGGTTTCAGCTGACATGTCACACTTGTACGTGCGCGAGAGCATTCCCTGCGTTTAACGCCCACTCGGCCAAGCAATACAGCTGTAGATTCGGAATTCAACTGATACTCATGATGTTTTGTGGTGCACATAATTCAGCTTCAAACGGCCTGCACAGGGACACGCAATTCACGGGCGACTGCACTACCGAGCGCCTGCATAACGTTACGCCCATACGGCATTACATCTCAAGACCTATAGGTCTTAGCGTCCGCCCTCGACATTTCTAGCGATAAAGAACGCTGTCCAGCGCCGCCAGCATCAATGCTAGCCACCTTCTTTTTTTTCAGTACAATAGGCAGCCCATAAGTACGTCGGCAGTACCCTCATCGACTTCTTCAAAAGCAGAGCAATGGGAGGTCGTTCGGCTGATGTCATAGATAGATCCCTTAGCTTGGTCGGAATTCTCCATTGTCGTTCTTGCTGGTGTCTCTGGTCATAATCTCCGCTACCAATGAGAGAAAAGAAAAAGAAATGGGGAGGGCACGAACGGCTCCAAATTGCGAGGCAAGCCAGAGGCTGGCGGAATATTTAAATTGGCAGCCGCGCAGCGCATGCCCATCTGACGCCTTTGCTGCGGGCTTTTCTTCTTGGGCGCCCGTGGCTGGCGCGAGAGAGCTGTGCTTCTTTTTTTGATGGGCGTGAAGAAATGCATCGCGGCGGGGCGATACTTCGGCAAGATTGAAAATCACTGGGTTTCAAAGACGGGGGAGGAACCCGAAAACGGCCCGACAAGCGCCTGGGCTAGAATGTAAACAGCTCATCCACTCTATATGCAAATGAGATCGAGTGACAAACTTTGCGTCTGTCGAACTCAGCTAAAAAAAGGGGTGGGGAATTATCAAAGTGGGCCCGCGCCTCATTTCGGCCCCGGCGACGTTTCGCGGAGAACGCATCGCGACAGGTTAATTCGCTTGTATCCGCGGAGCACAAGTCTCGCGCCCATCCCAGCGCGCGCTACGGGTCCCGAGACGCCAGCAGGGCCCAAGATATTGGCGCCGAGGCCTCCTCTGCGAGCCACAGCCTAAGGTCAAAAGCACCCTCCGTCTGCGGCGGCCGCCCGCACGATGCTTGCGCCTTGTTTTGGGCATCGGCGGCGAGGCAAGAAGAAAAATGTCTTCCGCCAATTGTCTCGATTGTTGCGAGAACAAAAGGTTTTCAGCTCGACGAGGCACTCTGGGCGCGCTTCGCAAGCTCGCCTGGCTCTTTGGAGAAAACAACCCGTTTTTGACATCGACTGATCGCGTTTCTTCCTGCTAGTAGCAGAAAGGAGCTCGGCGTCTTTTCATTTTCTGTCTTTAGGTTATTTTCGCTTCTTTAAAAAAAAATCTTTCAGGTGAGATTAACTTCGTCTGTGAATTTCAGTGCTTTGAACTGATAAGGTTCGGTTTATTGGCGCATGAAGCTTATAAAGCGTCTGCTTCAGGTTTCAGGGCTGAATTAATTTTGGTTGAAAGGTCGAACTTCAAATATATAGACTTTGTACGAAGAAAACTTTCGTCCAATGATCTGCGCCAACCGTGGCATTTCTTAAAACCTGCTCAAACACTGCTCTTGTGACAACTATCATGAATTTCGAACCTGTACAACGCAGGTATTTTTTTTTTACAGCATCTGCACTGGAGCATATGTTGCTATCTTTGGTCTAGCCCGTATTGTGCAAATAAGTCGCATGACTCCATTTTGATCCTACGCAAACGCGGTTTGTCTTAGCTATTTCGAAGTGAAGTTCGGCAATCACGTCACATAGGAATTTATGAAAAGCTTTGCATCATGTAATCTGCCCTACTTTATCATAGTATGCAAGTGTTATTATAACCCAGTTCTTACAAAGCGAGCTATGTTCACGAGACTGCTGGAACAAAAAGAAATATTATGTTAGTATTATTCGTGCACTCGCGACTCGGGCACTGGATTTAGCGCCTATAAATCACGTGTTTTCATAGGCATTTTAAACCAGCATGTTAGTCAACCGAGTTAGACTATACAAGGAGCCGGATACGTTGGGAGAGCGGATACGTTGGGAGAGCTAAGAAATATTTTACCAGAGAAAAGCAAGCGTACTCCCCAGGTAAAGCCGCATGCATAACGGACAGCCAATCTTGTCATTATTCCTCCTGTTTTTACTTCGAGAGCTTCGTTCAACGCACATGAGTGTGTGGAAGGCTCAAATGCTAAACGTGTCGAAAAATATTCTCGTCATATTTAAGCTGTTAGAAATTTGGTAGCCATCAAGCAGCCAAGGATATACCATGTGGCTTATACGTAGGCTTATGCATGTTTGGAACTGAGTGTAATTTTTACTAACCAAAATTTCATTTATTTTAATGGACGGTCCTCTTTCGCTGTTCAGAGATCTGGCTTCGTCTCTCTGTATTTATACTGACACCAGCTCTTGGTTTATTACTTTGGGTACATAACATGTTCGAGTACACAAACCTTCTCCGAGTGCACAAATAGAGCGGTGATGCGGTTTCAGAGACACACTCGTAACGCCATCGCAGTTTTCGGTTGCAGCTAAATTTTTTACTGTAAATTCGTGAGCACAGTGAGTGGGCTCATTGTTAAAAGCATCCATATTTCATGATGTCGTGATCAGTCATCGCAGCCAACTACTTTCAGGGAAGACCCCAGAGCACCTGGAATACTTCAACGCTCGCCCGTCAAGCAGGCAACTCCATTGTGACCAGCGTACAGAATGAAAGGCCGGGCCTGTCCTGGGCATTCTTCCTCCACATATGTACGGGTTGCGCTCTTTCCTTGACAGCCTGCACCTGTCATACGTTGTCGCTAACTGCGTAGTGCGCAAGGCAGAACCCTTCAGGTGAGCTTAAAAACTGTCCGTGTTGTATTGCGGCACCAGTTTCTGGTTCTACCAGGGGACATGCCGTGAACCCCACTTTCTCTCTTCCTGGCTTTCCCCAGTCGTATAAGCGCATCATTTGTGTCCGTAAATAGGATTACGCCTGACAGCCGCAATGTGGCCGCAGGCTGCTGAGCAACATTCAGTAATAAGGCAGTAGTAGTATATTGAAGATCCACATCGCGCACTTTTTTTTTTTTTTGCTGCCGAAGGCTTCATCATGAGTCTTAACAGCAAATTCTGACAAATTATTGTAGAGAAGTAAAAATGCTTTATACAGTTCTCTCAGAACCATGCGTCCGCGTTCTGGCCAGTGTTGAGAATCCCTGACGCATGCTGTAACAAAACGCGAGTAAAACCTCGGAATAGAGGGAACCGGCAATGCCGCCTCCTTTTTCTGTGCATCCATTCTGTTGTACAGGAGACAACGCACACCGCGAAAGCTTTTCCGCTGTTCAGGGTTAAGAGGAAAAATTCGCTTGCGCCTGCGCAGATTGGAAAGACGAAGTTAGAAGATTTTTCGGTTAAACCCGAATGCAGAGTAATTTCACGCATGCAACGCTCCACTAATTTTCTCGTATTTATGCCAAAGCGTAGATGCAGACTGATGCGCGCACATCTGCTAGTTAGCGCACGGGTAAGCGTCGTCCTAATGGAAACCTCGTGGAAGAATTAACTGACCGCTCATACATAACGTGAGTGCGGAACGGTGCTAATCCCGGGATAATTTTCCGCCCCCTTGGAGCCCCGCTCTTCACCCGCCACTGCATGGAGTCCCTTACAAGGCGCACCGTGTTTGCACGCGTCCCAGTTGTGTCAAGGGCATGTCGGTGTTCCGCCTCCGCCTCTGCGCTCTTCTTTTCGACGCGCAAACTCTTGTGCTACGAGTGGCGCGCCAGTCTTGGAAGGGATGAATAAATTGCTCCGGCCAGGCAAATTGTGCCGAAATTAACGAGCCCTTTTTGACGGGGTGTCACACTCGCTCCATTAATCTGTCCTGACCTTAAAGCCTCCTAGGCACGCACCATACGCGGCGCCAAGGGCCGTATCAGTGCCGCGTTCGACCGCCCCGTGTATCCGGCCCCTCGCCTCTGTGTGCCGCCCGCTTTTGTTTTGCCAGTCGGCGCGCTTCGTTCCGCTTCGTCCGGCCGCCTTGGCTCGACGCCGCCGACCATGTAGTACACGCACAACGCGAGCCCCACCGACAGGGAAGAGCGGCCAGTAAAAAGCAGAGAATTTCCTGACGGGCCCTCAAAGCATTCGCAGTTTCGGTACGTGCTTCATCGTTTCGTTACACACATGCTATTTATGTTACTGGGGTTTGAGCGCATCGCTGGGTTGTTTCGGCTGCTCAAAGAGAGAGAGAAAAAAACTGAGAAAAATGACTGCGCACTTGCAGAACGTCGAACTCTGAATTCGCGCTGGAAGACCGGCGATCTGCATCACATGCCGGTCCTTGTAGAGGGTTGCTACGTTTGTGCAATGACAAGTTTATGTTTTTGCGCGCATGAGTGGCAGCCACAGTGGTGGCAGCCAAGCACTGCGCCAAGCTTTCAGTATGCCGGCTGATGGCGCTAGTTCTGCAGTTGACGAAAAATTTGCGCTTTCGCAACGGCTTTTCGAACGATTTGCATTCTGGTAATAGTTAAAAGATAACACATGATCTACGCAGAGTAATTAGTGGCGAACACTTTCCTGTGCTCTGTACTGCAGGATACTTACAGTATTTCATATTATGTAAATAAGCTTTCTTTTAATCAGTCAGCACTTGTCTCGAAATGGGCAACAGTCAAGATAAGCGCGCAAGTTCGTCAGTGGCTTAGGAAGAAAGAAGGACATAATAAACTTTCTTTCTCCTTTCTTTGCTCGATAGTGAACACCTGGCCATTGGGCCCTGTGTACGGGTGCACTGCTCTCGTACCGCTAACGCGCTACTGAAGGCGGTTGTGCTCAGAGCGTGCCAAGAGCGCGGAGAAGGAGGGGGGGGGGGGGGGGTTCGTAGGAGTGCAACGAGGAGACCGAGACAGAACCACATTTTTTTTTTCGTTACCCGGCCAACGCAACAAAATAAAGCCACCGAGCACCTTATATAGGCAAAATCGTAAATTTGCCCATTCGGGGGCAAAATTACGATTTTGCAGGCAAAACCGCGACAATATTTTTTTATCCCGTGAGCTTTTTCCTGCCGTCGCCCTCTCCTCTTTTGACCCGCCAAGCACTTTACCTTAAAAGACCTCTTCGCAGAGGTTTCGCCAAAAGAATGTGAACTAATGCGCCTACCAGGTTACTTCTGTTTTGAGGCGTTAAGAGTCTTTCTTCAGACGCTTCCCTAGTCACGCATTTTTTGTAGGTGTGACAACAACAGGCAGTGTACATAGTTTTCGTGCTGCAGACTCAAGCTAGCTTGGAGAGTTATGAAAGGTAGAACTTATGTACAAAGGCAATTATAGCAAGAAAACTGCTGCCATTACGTGAGCAGTGAGTTTGATGCATCTATGGATCAAGCAAAAAAGGACAACGATGTATTTACAAGCCAGCCTGGCCCCGTGTTGCAAAGAAGACTGTCAGAGCTAAGGTACACCTGCCGGAGGAATATATGCTACATCCTGTGTAGTTAACTGAGTACGTTCATGAATTGTCTGCACTCTCTGTGAGTGGTGTTCTACATCAGGGTGCCTGGAGGAACAATTTCGGATTTTTCAGTCACAACGTCCCTTAACGTAACCGCGCATGTTTGTGAGTGCTTCTCAGCATCCTAGCGGTAAGCAGGTTTTTTTGCAGCGGTTTGTAAGTCTAAAACAAGAAAATCCAGTGTCTTTATACTTCTACTCAAAAGTAAATTAAACATAAATTATGTCCCTATGCTTGTCTTTTATCTTGGAGTACGTATGATGCTCATAGCGTATCAAAACATCACGTATCAAAGCATGCTCAACGAGCTGCATCAAACTTCAATGTGAATATTATCGAGGATCACAGATCCCGCGGCAAAGTTTCGCAACTCCTGTGCGTCGAATTCAGCGTCTCTTGTGCCTCTTCTGGAGTCACTGACGGTATGCTAACGAGCATACTGGTCGACGCAGCCGCGTGCTGCTCTTCAGACAGTAAAGTTTATTTCCTTGCTTGTGCATAGTGCAGTTTTGTTCTCTCTTTTTTTTTTCAGTATAACATGCGTATCGCTGCATTAAAAAAGGGCCAGCCTGAAGCCTGATTATTCCAAGTTCTTGGTTCAAGGAAGCATCGCAGACAAACCTTCCTGCTCTTGTTATCAAATGCGCTTGAAACAAAAGCAATTCTTGTAGTTAGGTTGTTCTCTTGTTACTTTCTGAAAGAACGAACACGTTATAAAACTGTGCGCAGACCTGGAAAATTAGCTCTGCTTTGTAAGCGTGCCTCGGCGCATTCACTTTCATCTGTCCTCTGCAGGAGTGTGTTCTTTTCTTTTGTTTTACTTTCTTTGGCAGTGGCTTCTGCGAACCGGAAGCTCTGTGTGGCTTCCAGCTCCATTTTTCGCTTCTTGTTCGGGGAACAATTTTAAATTTAGCTCTGTGCAGGTTTTACAACTCGTGTGTATAAATAGAACAACGGTTACTTAGTCTTCTGAGAAGCCTTGATCTCGTTTAAGGAAAAAAATCCTTTTTTTCTTATTTGAGTTACTTCCACCTTAATTCACAAGAGTCATGCTGTGTGCGGGGCGTACCGCGTCATTGTGCTTTCGATTTCTTTCCCCTTTATTTCGGGGCGCCCTCTATCCTCGTTTTTTTTCCTTCTCTTCTATTAGCCCATTCTCGCTGGAACTTGTTACTTCCTGGTCTCCAGTGTGCGCTTCCTCGCTCACCAAAGAGTGGGCACGTCGAGAGAGGGCTTCTTCTGTCGCGCTCGCGGTGTGCATGCCACCGTTCTGCCGCTGTTGCTTGTCGAGCTCGGCCTTCTCCGTTCCTTTCTCACTCGCGAGCGTATTCTCTGCTATTTATCTACGTGGGCCGCGTTTCAACCCGGAGTCTATTCATTGTTTCTGCAGGCCTGAAGACAGTCAAGCAGGCGCTTCCATTGTTCAAAACCAGCCTTCCGTTCCGCCATCCGCCCCTTCCCCGTCCCTCTCGGCTGTGACAATTTGCTTGTTTCGCTTTGTGTCCGGCCTCCTTCTCCTCGACCGCGGCCAGGGATGTGAGGCAAGCCGCTTTGTTCTCCTCGTTGCGGCGCTAATATGACCGGTGGGGTCCTCTGAGAGACACTGCCGCCTTGCACGAACCAGGACTGGCCAGCAAAAGAAATATTGACTGCAAAACGTTTCTACCTCTCTTACTTTTTATTTATTTCACCGAGTTCATTTGTTTTTGAGCAACCGCATCGTTGGTGGAAAAGAAGAAAAATGGTGGAGCAGGCACTTGCGAATCATCTTTTGTTTTGTTCCATCATCTTTTTTTGTACGGGCGTCCGGTTCAACGCAGTGCTTCCTGGCGTCGTTTTGGGCCCTGTTGTGTGTGGGCACCAGGTTACCCTCATTATACGCCCAAAGGCGTTGCCGAGACTTTGATGAGCACCTGAGGTGGCCTTTCTCTCGCCACACTAAAGTCGGTGTTCCACGGGCCCTCAGCTCGCTTCTGCTGATCATCAAGCTCCTTCTTTTTTTACCTTTATTTTTTTCGCTGCTTTCTTTCTTTCTTTCTATTTTGAGGTAACAAAAGCTTTCGTTAGTACCTAGTTAGGCACTCGGAATATAGGAGGATGCAACGCCGCTATTCAAGGAGCTGGTATCGTCCAAAAATCCAACTTGACGACGAGCTCGTCGCAGGGCTTGACGCGCTCCTATCTCAATAACACTGCGAACTTCCCTTAAGAAAAAAGTCGGAGAACTCACTTAGTAAATACTAACCAGATATTTGTCGCCCAGACCACTACCTTCTTAGAAACTGAAGATAGTAAAATATAACTAGTGAAAGTTGATGCCTTAAGAAGCCAGTCAAGAACAATATAGTCACTAACAAAAAGGTTGTTGCATTTATTAAGAAAATGGCTAGAAACCCTTTTCGCATGTGTTGCTAGGTTTTAGAGCGGCGTGTTGGCTTGGCTGGTTAGATCTGTGTACACACTCGAAAAATTAAAAAGGCTTGGGTTTGCTAGTCCAGGGCTTGTTGATCATAGCCAGGGTTTGCTGGTCGTAAATCACACACTTTGGCTTAGACATACTGGGGCACTGCGTGGAAAAATGATGCGACTCGACAGTAGTGAGGCTTGGGTTTGCTGGTCCAAGGCTTGTTGATCGTAACTAGGGTTTGCTGGTCGTAAATCACACACTTTGGCTTAGACATACTGGGGCACTGCGTGGAAAAATGATGCGACTCGACAGTAGTGAGGCTTGGGTTTGCTGGTCCAAGGCTTGTTGATCGTAACTAAGGTTTGCTGGTCGCAAATCACAAACTTTGGCTCAGACATACTGGGGCACTGCGTGGAAAAATGATGCGACTCGACAGTAGTGAGGCTTGGGTTTGCTGGTCCAAGGCTTGTTGATCGTAACTAGGGTTTGCTGGTCGTAAATCACACACTTTGGCTTAGACGTACTGGGGCACTGCGTGGAAAAATGATGCGACTCGACAGTAGTGAGGCTTGGGTTTGCTGGTCCAAGGCTTGTTGATCGTTACTAAGGTTTGCTGGTCGTAAATCACACACTTTGGCTTAGACATACTGGGGCGCTGCGTGGAAAAATGATTCGACTCGACAGTAGTGAGGCTTGGGTTTGCTGGTCCAAGGCTTGTTGATCGTAACTAAGGTTTGCTGGTCGTAAATCACACACTTTGGGTTTGACATACTGGGGCACTGCGTGAAAAAATGATGCGACTCGACAGCAGTGAGGCTTGGGTTTGCTGGTCCAAGGCTTGTTGATCGTAACTAGGGTTTGCTGGTCGTAAATCACACACTTTGGCTTAGACATACTGGGGCACTGCGTGGAAAAATGATTCGACTCGACAGTAGTTAGGCTTGGGTTTGCTGGTCCAAGGCTTGTTGATCGTAACTAAGGTTTGCTGGTCGTAAATCACACACTTTGGCTTAGACATATATAGTGGGCATTGCGTGGAAAAATGATTCGACTCGACAGTAGTGAGGCTTGGGTTTGCTGGTCCAAGGCTTGTTGATCGTAACTAAGGTTTGCTGGTCGTAAATCACACACTTTGGCTTAGACATACTGGGGCACTGCGTGGAAAAATGATTCGACTCGACAGTAGTGAGGCTTGGGTTTGCTGGTCCAAGGCTTGTTGATCGTAACTAAGGTTTGCTGGTCGTAAATCACACACTTTGGCTTTGACATACTGGGGCACTGCGTGGAAAAATGATGCGACTCGGCAGCAGTGAGGCTTGGGTTTGCTGGTCCAAGGCTTGTTGATCGTAACTAGGGTTTGCTGGTCGTAAATCACACACTTTGGCTTAGACATACTGGGGCACTGCGTGGAAAAATGATTCGACTCGACAGTAGTGAGGCTTGGGTTTGCTGGTCTAAGGCTTGTTGATCGTAACTAAGGTTTGCTGGTCGTAAATCACACACTTTGGCTTAGACATACTGGGGCACTGCGTGGAAAAATGATTCGACTCGACAGTAGTGAGGCTTGGGTTTGCTGGTCCAAGGCTTGTTGATCGTAACTAAGGTTTGCTGGTCGTAAATCACACACTTTGGCTTAGACATACTGGGGCACTGCGTGAAAAAATGATTCGACTCGACAGTAGTGAGGCTTGGGTTTGCTGGTCCAAGGCTTGTTGATCGTAACTAAGGTTTGCTGGTCGTAAATCACACACTTTGGCTTTGACATACTGGGGCACTGCGTGGAAAAATGATGCGACTCGACAGCAGTGAGGCTTGGGCTTGCTGGTCCAAGGCTTGTTGATCGTAACTAGGGTTTGCTGGTCGTAAATCACACACTTTGGCTTAGACATACTGGGACACTGCGTGGAAAAATGATGCGACTCTACAGTAGTGAGGCTTGGGTTTGCTGGTCCAAGGCTTGTTGATCGTAACTAGGGTTTGCTGGTCGTAAATCACACACTTTGGCTTAGACATACTGGGGCACTGCGTGGAAAAATGATGCGACTCGACAGTAGTGAGGCTTGGGCTTGCTGGTCCAAGGCTTGTTGATCGTAACTAGGGTTTGCTGGTCGTAAATCACACACTTTGGCTTAGACATATATAGTGGGCATTGCGTGGAAAAATTATGCGACTCGACAGCAGTGAGGCTTGGGTTTGCTGGTCCAATGCTTGTTCATCGTAACTAGGGTTTGCTGGTCGTAATTCACACACTTTGGCTTAGACATATATAGTGGGCATTGCGTGAACAAATCATGCGACTCGATGGCATCAAACACTCCTACTGTGCACCTTCAAAGGTTCAGAATGCAAGAAAAGCATGCATCAGAAAGAGTCACACAAGCGGGACACACGCACTGCGCGTTGCATGGATAAATCTTTCTCCGTCTTATATACTTCGTAAATCTGACTCTCAGTGACGGGCTAGTGGCTCTTACTCATTGATTACCCAATATATCAGGCTTAATTAAGAAGTTGCTGTTGTAAAAACAGGTAAGTCTACCTAACCGCATGACGCTGCAATGATGTTTAGTTACAAAACCATTTTATTCACACAATAGTCTGTGTCAATTTACTACTTCTTAAATAAATATTTACACGCTCTTCAAGGCAGTTAGTAAAAGTAAGCCCTTCCTTCCTTTTTACTACCTATTGTCTCTAGTTAGCACCTGGTTAGTAACCCTTCTTTAACCCTAAAATAAAGTCATAGATTATAATCGACACAAGACTGCTGTGTGAAAAAAAATGGTTATGTAATTAAACATATCTGCGGTGGCCTGCAGTTAAATATACTAATCTGTTTCTACAATCGCAACTTCATGATTAAGGCTGGTATCATAGATCAACGGGTAAGAGCTAGTCCTTAACTGAGAGTCAGAGTCACGGAGTATATGAGACGGAGAAAGATTTACCGGTGCACGCGGTGACCCTTTCTGATTTGGGCTTTTCTTGCATTCCTTAGTGTGTGTCCGGTAGGGCTGTTTGAGGCATAATTTGCACAACTATTCCGCACTATATCTAAGCCGAAGTCTGTGATTTATGGCCAGCACACTCTGGTAGCTCTGATTGGTGTCGAGAACTAGCCAAATTTAACACATCGCTTTTTATTTTTCCAGTGTGCACAAATTTAACAAGCCACGCCAGCACGCCGTACGAAGAATCTAGCAAAATATGCGAAAAAGTTTCTACCCATTTTCTTAGCAAATATAATAATAGCTTTTACAGCGATAGCTGTTAGGCACCCGTCCCTGGCTTGCGCATCGTCGTCGTTGCCTTCGACGTAACCGGTGGGTGCGTTAATGGCAACCACCCCGTGGGTGGATGTCATTGACGCGCCCTCTGATCATTAACGCACACACATTATATCACGGTCAATCTGAGTCGCATAAGCCTACTGGTGGCTCTGTTTGGAGCAGCCGCCTGCCAGTGCAGGGGTGCATCACTTGACCAGTACACTAGTGCGATATGAAGTCACTGTATCTTTTCTACCTTAAAATATCCCCAAAACTAAACGCCTAAACAGCTGTCGCTGAACATCGCGTGGCACAGTCGTAACCATCCTGTGAGCTTTTTTTTTTGTAAATGTAGTGCTCTTGAGGTAGTAACTTTCACTAGTTATACCTTTAATACCTCTTTCACTAGAAGGTAGGGATCTGTGTGACAAGTAACTGGTTAGAAGTTACTTAGTGAATTATCCTACCTTTCTTTTTTTGTAAGTGTATACGCAACGTGAGCAAGCTCCAATGGCCCCCGGTAGTTCACGTCACGTGCAGAAGTGTAGAGCAGAATCATTTCATGGCAGTCCAGCAGTTATATATGCATCCCAAATATTGAAACGCTCTTTTCCTCGCGCGCTCCGCTCTCTAACTCGCGTTGCTGCAGGATACCAAGCGCACGGTAAAGAAGCTCCAGCTTTTCTCCTGCGCATTCTTATTCGGGCTGTGCATGCTATCCCTGAAGGAAAGCAGCACGAGGAGAAAAGAAGACGAGGTAAGCGAGATTGGAGATTTGCATGACGGCTGAACTTTGCTGTTTCCTGCTACGCGAGGAAATAACCCTTAAAGAAATGCGTGAAGTTTGCATGCCATGAATGCTACAGCCATATGATCGGGGAAAAGTAACCTCCGCTACACTGCTACAGTATTACGGTTGCTAAAGAGCATTCGCTACGTGCGTGTTGGTACTCTTGACAATCGCAGTCGTCATTCCCAGCTCCGGTAGCCTCATTCCATCGAGGTTGGGCTAAGACAGCGCCAGTGTAGTAGATAACATTTCTGTCGATATTCGAGAACTTGGGAGACGAAGGTGGTTCAGGAGGCCCTCGTTAGACCGTCTGTCAGAACATATAGCTGGTTAGGAAGCAATAACCACGGGCAGAAACGCGGAGGTCAACGAATAGTGTTCAACTTTATTTGAGGGCAACGCAGGCAGCGCGCTATGGAAAGGAAAATGATAGCTAGTGCAACGTTAAGGGGCAGGAAGAGGACAGAGTGGGTCGGAGTACAAACGCGGTTTAATGACATCCTAGTCAAAATCGAGATGAAGAAATTGGCATGGGCAGGGCATGTAATGCGATGGCAAGATAACCTATGGTCGTAAGGGTAACTGACTGGATACCAAGTGAAGGGAAGGACAGCAGGGGGCGGCAGAAAGTTAGGTCGGCGGATGAGATAAAGAAGTTTGCGGGGATAGGGTGGCCGCAGCTGGCACAGGACAGCGTCACCTGGAGAGGTATGGGAGAGGCCTTTGTCCTGCAGTGGACGCAGTCAGACTGCATGTCTTGATGGACATGCATGAATGTGTTGCAGAAGGTATCGAAAAAAAAAAGAACAACCGCGGTATTGTGTTCTCTAGTGGTCAATAATTTTTGCCTTTATAACTGTGCAAGCTTCGACTGTCCAATTTTCTGGCCGAAGAGTATATTATTGCCGGATTTTTCCTGGGTACGTCCAGTGTTGAACCCAGCCCTGTAGAAGGAAACTATCATGAATGCATTCTCCTGAATCTTGCACAAAAGTCTGCACGAGCGGCTATTGTGCAAAGCCATCAGCCTGCTCCTCTTCAAAGCACCGCTCGTCCTCGCGAAGGCAGCGCCGGAGACGAGCCCTCATGACGGTAAGTGCCCTGGCTCTACGGCCTCCCAGAGCGCTGCCGGGGTGAGCTTTTTCTGACTGGGACCGAAAGAAACCTGCACCCCCCGCCCCCCCGCTTCTCACCCAAGACGTCGCTTAATCCATCGTTTTTCGCGCAATCCGCAGCACGGGCGGCGTTTTTGAATTAATCTCCCTAATTACGCCCGAAACAAACGAAGCCGCGCGTTCCGGATCGGAATGGAGGGGAGTGAGGATAAGCGTCGCCATACAGGCTTCGCCAATTAGGTTTTAAGACTTCGGCAGTGGAGGGAGGCGTGTATGAGTTAACGCTGCCTAAGCCAGTCGCCATGGCAACGAGTGCGCCAGCTGTGCCAGCTGCGCCCTGGCTGCTGCCTCATCGTCTGCGGGGACGCACTTGAGTTTTACGCGACGCTGGCTTCCCCACCCCCTCCCCCCGATCCTCCCTGTTCTCCCTTCTCGGGCTCTCGCGCGTCGCGCCAAAGGAGAGAACAGAGCCCGAAGGAGTCCCATTTCGGACTGCCAGACCACTGCCTCGTCGATGGCCGGATTTGGGCCGCACTTTAATGAACGCTCGTATTATTTCGCTTCGCACCAGCGATTATGTATGCCGGCCTCGATAGAAAGGAAATTCTTGTACGGTCACCCGCCGAGCGTTGCCCCGAAATCCCCGAGCAATTTGAACCCGCGCAGGTGCGGGCGGCTGTTACGAAACCACTGCCCCGGCTGCCGAAGGCTCCGCTGAAAGCAGATACCGGCTGCAGCTCGCTCAGAGCGAACGCCGCCGTCCCTGAGCCGAGCAGCATTCACACCAGAAAGCGGGAATCGGCCTGTTTCGTAACACTGTCCAGAGTACGGAAAAGCTACGCTCATATAACGCGGCTCGCGCACTCAGCCGCATCTTAATCATATCGGAGTTCAGGGCAAAACAGAACGTACTGGTGCTAGCGATTCCAGGCGAACAGCTGCACTTTTTAATCAGGGGTTTCAGATTGTCCGCGGTTTGTGTTATCGCACCTCTCTAGCTCATAATAACCCTGGCCCATTTCAGCCGGCCTTCTGGCTTCGGCTGATATCTGCATTCAATATCCAGTAGTAGCTGAAGAAAACGAATAACATCATTGTTGCACCGTGCGTCGCTGTGTCATTCAGCGTGCAAGCAGAACTCGGCATCCCTGCTTTCGCCTGCACGCAAATACAAGTCCATCTCTTTTATGCAAGAGCTTCGAATGCCTCTGTACCGCCGCGAACTGTTTCGGACGAAGGATGAGTCAGGAGCGACTAACGCCTCAGTCTTTGCGGCGAGGAGCTAAGAAGGAAACAGAAGATAAATGAACAATGATGGAACGCCTACTTGACTCAGTTTATCGTGTTCGCGTTCGTTGCAGCAGCATTTACCTGTGAGTATACTTCCCTTCGAGTGGTCTTGAAATAAAATATTACTGCACGTATATTCGATCCACTCAAATGCTTAGAATAAATGGCAATGTAATACGTAAATGGCAAGATAGCTGGGCCTCGCGTTTCTTGCCAACCTACGAGAGCCGGCGCATGACAGCCCACTTTTCTGTGTAGTGATTCCTGTTTGCGAAATGTGGCAGTGCTCGCCTGGTTTCCTGCCGCTGTGTATCATAGTAGAGTCGTTCCTCGTTTACATAGACGCTTTGCTATCCGGGCAAAACTCTCCGTAAGGCGAGTCGTCCGTAATAACGAAGCGTGACGAAAATAAGAAAATACACCTCATGATTAAGGTTTTCTTGTGAGCTAGAAGGGCGTTGTCCCAGTCGCCCTTGTGTTTAAGATAATGTGGTGCAGCTTTATTTGCCTAGGTCCATGATATGCATGATGGCGCCGCATGGCGGGATGATGTATGTCCTACTACGACTGTTCACACCGCACGCATACATAGCTGTACTCAGTCGGCTGACAGCTGCCGAATGCGTCGACAAGATGCAGAAAAGTGTTTTTTTCACTGCCATTCATGCAGTGCGGCAGATCATAAGATGCGTAAACTGGACCCCTTGGCACTGTAAAGCATGAAGCCAGAGAAACAAAAAAGGCCATCGTTCAGGCGTATCCACTTTCGCACTGCCTTTTGCTGGTGTCCTGCGCTCGATATACAGTAAAGGAAAGATCTGGTTGGGGCAGTAAATGTTTTATTCTCATCGCTGTCCATATTAACGCGGCAAAAATGCATGGGCTCCAATAGCCTCTGTGCATTTCCATCCTGTCCATTGTTCATTACTATTCCCCTGCCCGTAACGAGGCAAAAATACAATTAAAAAGTTTGTTCCCCACAAAAACTGTCCATAATTCCAATCGTCCATATTAACGGGGTTCTTGTTAACGGGGGCCGACTGTATTACTGTTTACCGAGGCGTAGTCAAAGCCGGCTTTTGGTTTGCTAATCAAATCTTGGGGAAGTAAACAGACGCGGGCTTTTATCGAAACAACGCTGTGACTTGGACTGGGAACAAGAGAGCCGCCACCAAACCGGCGTTTTCGCTCTCCGTGGAACAGGCACCGGATAGCCTGCGCGCCGTCTGTCCCCGCCCTTGGCGTCGGCAAACCAGCTTCCCCGCCGTGCTTGCTCTTCCAGCCGTGCCGTCGGCGAGAGAGCGCGGCCACTGCGCGATGCGCATGTCACTGTGTTTACGGGCGCCCGCTTTCCTCAGCACTGCTGGCTGCGCACACAGGGCGTCGAACACGGGCCCTGGTTTCTGCGAATGCAGCGGCCGTGATTGCCGAGCCAGTGCGACGCTGCTGCGCGGCGGTAGACTTGAGGGCCCAGCTTCCTGGCGTCGCTTTTCTGCCCGCTGGTGCTGCAGGGAAGCGGGAGGGAGAAGGGCCTTGTTGAACTTGGGCCGCTCGGCGCGTGTGGACACAGCGCGGAATCTGTATGGGCGCGACGAGCTGCCCGTCTTGCCGCGCCCCGGAGCGCCCGCTTCCGTGTGTGTACCCACCGAGGGAAGAGGGGAGGTGGGGGCGCTCGGCCGCTGCGACAAAGGGCGGCGTCCGCCTCTTCTTTGTTTGCGCGTCCACGGAGCCCGCTCGAAAGCGACACGCTCCATGAAATCGCCGGCACCTCGCATATTTTTCCCCCCTCGCGGCGACCTTTATCCGCTGCTTCTGCAAGAGGCGCGCACTGCTGCTGTCTGCCGCTCGTCGCTCCGTTCTCCACCGCCGCGCTCCCGTGACCTCGTGGCTCACCCTCGAAGCGTCTGCCTCCGTGCGCTGTAGGAGCGACGGAGTGGGGAAGGCGGGACGCTCTAATTGAGCAGGCCTTGGATAGCCTCCCCGCATTAATGAACCCTTTTGATAAACTTCCCAAGTAGTCTACCGGAAACTGCTGCGCATTGCTGCTGCGGCGTTCAACGAACACTCAGTGCGCGCCGGGGGTGTCACCGATTTCTCTGTTCGTGCGGCGCCGGCGTCCGGATGCTCGAGAGAAATCAGTTGGTCATGCTCAGCTGGCACCTTCCCTAGGATCGACGCACAGCTTCCTTAGCCTCTTTTGTTGCTGACACTGGGCTAGGCCACCAGTGTTTACTGCTGCGCTCAAGCACGCGCAGTAATTTACTTTCCTCTGTACATGTATTACCACTCATTCTTTCAGGATCGCGAAACACAGAAAGCACTCGAATGACAAATATTAATCATTAAAAATGCAGGTTATTTACACTCGAACTAACACCGGTGATACCACGAAATGAAACAAAGCATGGCGATAGTCAGAGTGGGTATGGGATCGTGTTTCCAGTCACCCAGTAGTTCAGGCTAATTTACCTACCGCCGTCGAACTCGTTTACGCGCTTTCGGTGCCATCGTCATCAGCTGAGTTTACTCCACTGTAGTACGTCTCCCCATGGCTTGAATCATCCCTCTCCCTTGCGCCAGCTGCGTCCACGATTCCATTATCAATGCGAGATGCCACGACAATAATATCAATATCTTTAATTTAGTTTGTTTTCCGGCTTCCATTGCCCGCTGCCGATTTTTCGGTTGTGTATATACTTTCAAATGCTGTGCATTTTTAATGTCTAGCCATTTTATTAATTTCAGCGGTAATTCTTCCCGCGTCGCATAGGCGCAGGGGAAATTCACGGAACCTTCATACAGTAGCCAGTGACTGTTCAAGCAGTTAATGATTAAGCTAGGTGAGTTGACGCTATCAAGATGACCGGCAGTGCAGCAGTGCCAGGTAGAACGGAAGCCGTGGTTCCTGTCTTTGACATTTATAGAAACCCTTATAATGTAAGGATTAAGCCAATATCACCACAAGTTTTGCTACCTCAGCGCTTCCACGGTGTTTGTGAGTAGTAATGATATTTACCAGCTCTCGAATCTCTACTGTGGGTACAAGCGCAAACGTCGAAGCCGAAATATAGTTTGACAACTGACACCCTTCTATTTGCAATTATGTAGGCATTCCTAACGCTTTTGGAAATATCAGCGAAATAACGCTCGCTCAAGATTATTTATTCCGTTTTTACACTGCAGCGAAAGGACACATCCAAGAATTAGTTTTGCTTTCATGCTTTGGAGCAGTTTTTTAAAACGTGGTGCCATGTGGGAGCCACCGGCCGGTAAAATCCATACGCAAAAGCCGCATTGTCGCTGATCTCGGTAGTTATTTTCAGAATATTACAAGCGTTTGGGTAGCGGTTATGCGGCGAGGACTGCGGACGCTATGGCCCCCGAAATAAAGCGTGCCTGCGCGATAGTCGTCATGTGGTCCGCCCCAGCATTTGATTCGTCCAGGACCTCTGAATTCAGGAACACCCCTGCAGTTGGAGCAGAAACTTCCATTCCAGGGCTCTAGTTACCACTCACGGCAGTCAGCCACACTACGCTCGAGATCAGAATAAGATGCTTAGCCTTGCACCCATGCTACAAAGTGCGTTCGTCATCCACGCAACAGAGACAACTGCATTGCGACACTCGAACAACGACACTTGTCTCAGCCAGAATTTGCAGACATGTATTACGTGTTTTTCATCGAAAATGGCACATCAAGGTAACAAGAGTCCACGATCAAGATGAATTTGAGCACTTTAGATCGGCATTCTTTGAAGCGTAGCCGCTGTGTTAAATTCTTCTGGAAGCACGCCTCTACTTCTCTGCGACACCTTGTGGCAACATTTCCCTTTGAAATGGAACTCACTAGGCTTAGTGGGGTCCCTCTAATTCTACACTTCAGGTTTTGTAGTAAGAGGTTGATGTTGTGATAATGTAAATGTTTCAGCACCGATGTGGTTCACAGACTCTACTTTTCTGTAGCAATCTTTCATATAATTTTACTAGCAGAACATGCAAAGGGTGCGTCCGACATGTATTTCTTCACCTTGAAAACTGTAAACCAAGAGAACCTTCATAAAGCAGTAATTTTCAATCAAGCGCAATCATCACATCTCCTGCTGTGGCACTGTTCTTCCACAAGAGGCAGATTTGGAGCATTCACCCAAGTTGTGCAACAACAGTCGCTAGTGGCATTTCTTTGCCGCGTCGCGGGCCGCACTCTACGTGCTGGAGTGCAGTACAAATGAGAACCGCGCCGCCACCACAGCGCAGGGCGTCCCCATACACTACGCATCGGCGGAACGTGCGTGCTGGAAATACCAGAGGAGCCGAGGCACGCTCCTCTTCCACACCTAACCGCGCGGAATGCATCGAACGGCCCGCATGCGCTTCACACATGCGCATGGAAAAAGAAAGAAACGAGGGAAAAACACCCGTTGTCGCGCAGTTTGCCAGCTCGTTTTGCGGACGCGATCGCGAACACTTTCGATGACCCGTGCCAGGCCCATGCCAGGACGGAGACGGGACGCATCGCGGTCCGTGGGCGCCACTGCGCACATTCTAGCGCGCTTCGGCGTGGTGCATTCAGCGGATGTGCGCCGTGTGTGTGCCGCAGTACTCGGCGGGAGCCGCGGTAGAGTGCGCGTGGTGCAGCGCTGGACCCGAGTCGTATATCTTCATTGAATATCCCAAGTTCTCTCTTATCCCGGTCCATTTCTGCGTTTTCTCGCTGGTCGGTTGGTCGCTCGCATTCTGGCGGCGTTTCCCCCCCCCCTCCCGTCTCTCTTTCGGCGCGGGCGACAACAAAGAGAGCGACCGCTGATGCAAAAGCGCTCGCGAACAGACGTTCCACACACACCGCGGCGCTCCATACGCGGGCGGAGGCGCTCCGTTTTTGCGCGTTTTTCCTTGGAGAAAGCATTTTGCGCCATTATTCATACTGCGCGTGTTATCAAACGCGGTGGATGATGCCAACTTGCGTAGCGGAATCGTTTTCTGATTTTAGGTGGCAAGAAGGACGGAAAGGGAGAGGGGGGTGGGGAGTCCAAATGTTCACGCCCGTGTATTCACCGCCGCCGGAGAAGAAGATAAAAACGGGGGACAAAGGGAGAGAGAGAGAGACGGCGCTTACGGGAGGAGAGGGGAAAAGGAAGGAAGGGAGAGCATAGGAGGAGCCCAAGAATAGCAAGGAGCGGTGCGCGTCGTGCGCGAGATAGCTCGCAGACAAGAGTGAATAATGCGGGCCGGCGTTTGAAGCGTCGACAAAGATGCGCGCGTTCGACGGCGCCGGCCGCTTCGACCGGCGCGGCACCTGATGCCTGCCGACGGCGCCACCGCAGCGCAGCGCCTGATGCCCGAACGCGCTCCGCAGACCGAGACGCCGCTTACGCCAGCCGGGACCGCGTAACCGTAATTGCATCACGCCGAGGCCTCCCGCAAGTTTCCGCAGCAAAGTGCCGAATGGCATTCCGGCCGCGTCGCATCGCATGCGCCCGCGCGCGCTCTTCATTTCCGTGCTGCAACCGGCGCGCCGTGATTTGTGGAAGCAGCCGCGGGTAGTTACAGATTTCGCGCACCTCCGCTCTCCCCGCGGTGGCCCGGCGGGAGGCGAGTCTGGTGGAGAAAGAAAAAAAAAGGGGGCGAATTTCACGCTAGCGTCCAAAATGCCGGCGCCCTCAAGGTGGTGCATGTGCGCGTTCCCAAAAACCGACTCCTTCATACTCGCCATTTGTGGGGAACGTGCAAACATATTCATGCTTTTCCTGTTTTAAATGACGAGGCACGTTTTTATGCTTTCAAGTGCTGTAGGCATAGCCTTCGAGCAGCTTCTTGCCGCACTGGGCGTACTGCACACTACGCCGCTTTGGACATGCATTGAAATCCCTGTAAAGACCCCGCAACCCGTGCTTGCCTTCCCTCCGCTTGTTATAGGGGAGGCCAAATGTTGGAAGTCTGATTTCGAATGTGTCATCGGCCGCCGCACGGCACCACCATCGCACTTGTGGTCAAAAATGGCGACCGAACGCTTAACCGGTGCTTCACAGTAGGTTTAGGGCAAGCTAATAGTGTTTGTATGAAAATTTAAAAATTCAACATCGGTTTTTCGGGAAAATAAATGGCGCGGTATCTGTCTCACATCTCGGCGGACACCTGAACCGCGCCGTAAGGAAAGGGATAAAGGGGGATTGAAAGATGAAAGGAAGAAAGAGGTGCCGTATTGGAGGACTCCGGAATAATTTCGACCACCTGGGGATGTTTAACATGCACTGACATCGCACAGCACACGGCCGCCTCAGCGTTTCGCCTCCATCGAAACGCTGCCGCCGCGGTCGGGTTCGAACCCGGGTACTCCGGATCAGTAGCCGAGCGCCTAACCACTAAGCCACCGCGGCGGTCTGTTTGTATGCATCGAGTCTAGTTCACCCTGGTGATGTGAAAACAGGACACTGCGAGCTGCCGAATAGATGGTGGCTAAAAATTCGACTTGTTTGCATGCATCAGTCGAATTTTTAGCCACCATCTATTCGGCAGCTCGCGCTGTGTGTTTCACATCGCCAGGGGTGAACTAGTTAAGAACTGGGCATTCGAACGCATACACAGAAGACGCCGTGCAATGCCTCATCATTCTTGTGTCACTTTTGTAAACAAAGCGCCACTTCTGGCACGCGTTGAAGAGATGCGGGAGTGCACGCCATGCTGAAAATAGCAGTCAAGAGGAAGGAAGACTTCGCAAGGCGCACGGACTGAGTTTCGAGATTAAACGTTTGTGCACAGCCTCTTTTGCACCACGGTGACTGGGTGAATAGAGAGTAAAGTATATTTCAACATAAAAAAAAACTATGTTTAATGTCTTATGCATAACTATCTGCTGTATAGCAGCATAGACCGAGCGTCTATATTTGACCAGATGTTTTCGCCCGTACAGCAACTGAATATAATATTTTCAGTGTTTCCGTGCATGAAGCGGCATTTATTAACAAGTTGATTACCCAGCATCTAGTCTCAGTTACCAGTCTAACGTTCAGTTAGCCCGGATTTCTATTTTACTTTGTGCGCTGCCTAAAAATAAAACCTCATTACACGTTTTCCAGGAAATATATTACGTAAACAAATTCTTCATCTACAATGTATAAAACTGACCAAAAGGGTCTCTAATTGAAAATACAAATGATGTCAGACATATTACCCGTCTAATGCCCAACCTTATCACGCGCAGCAGCTTAAAATTTTTTTCCCCGCAAACTACGACCGATTTAATTTTTCTGTTGCAATCTGTGGTAAGACAAATGGCCATTTAACTCCATGACATACATGAACAGAGGGCTTCTCTCACTTATTTTTGTTTAAAGGACGCACTAAGTCAGGTCGGCGGAGCAGCCGTCGCATGTTGAGGACAAAGGTCAGCGACGAGTGAAATTTAGAATGAATACGAGTAGGACCAAAAAATATATATAATTTCAATCACTTCAAAAGTGAACAAAGAGGCTGAATATTGCATCTACATAGCCTAGCAGTGGCTTGTGAATGTGAGTTTTAAGGAGAACAAAGAGAAACTCCTCCCTTTGGAGTTTTAAATGAAGCACTTTTTTTCTAGCACCATATATGCATGCTTCTTGACGCGCAGTAAATTACTGCCGAAGTTTTCAACTCCTTCAACAAGGAGATAAAATTTTGGTGATCAAAGGGGTTCTAGTTACTTATTAGAATTTTTTTGTACAAGAAGCGAGAAGGTGATCACTTTTTTTTTGTCCTTCTGTTTTACCGTTCCGTGCTGAACTCCAAAATCTGCTAAGAATCGCATGTAAACGGCTGGAGGGATATTTTTCTGAAATTCTACAAAGCCTCGCTCGTGCTCATCGTGGCTTGACACACGTTATATGAAACTTATGGCGATACGTGGGGTGCATGACGGGGTCAACTACTTCGCACTCATTTTTCCCGTTGAACTGGGCACTAAGCAGTTATTTCGCCTAAGGCGCAAATATTCGAGCATGAATTGTTAAGCCACCCGTCAGTTATATTCAGTAAAATCACATACCTCAGCAAAAAATTTCTCTTACGATAAACGAGGGCTTGTTGCTCCATCCACTATTAATTCATCAGTGTTCTGGACAACGCTACATTTTTAACTCGAAGGTTTGTTTAGCTTCTAGTCGAATAGTGCGCATAGAATGTACTTATATTCTTTTTTTTAGCATGTCAGCTCCGTCTTACTGCAGTAAAATGAGGTGATAGCACGCTGGGGAAACGAAAAAGAAATGTTAGCATTTACTGTGCCGAGGCAAGCCAGCTGCCTACATCTTCTATTCTATTGGTTGAGGAGGTGATGATAGCAGTTCGCGGCAAGTCCCGCACTACAAAGCTGCTGTGAGAATTTGCTCTGTGTGAGCCATGGCAACTTTTTGCTTTGTAAATTAGTGTTCTCAGTGCCTATGAAAGCGAAACTACACATTTTATTATTTTTCATTTGCTGAAGGGATTCTTCTCCATGATGGACAGAGTTGGGGAATGCACCTCTTGCCTCTGGAAAGAAAAAAAAAAGAATGCTAGGCTAATCGCGATGCCTGGGGTTGGTCTCTCAACTTCGAGTCGCTTTGCGATCGAGGGCACTTTTTTCCGAAAAACACTGCCACGCACAGACCGCGGGAAAGTTCACCGTGACTGTGACTATTCCTTTTCGCCGCGACGAAAATACAAAGAAAAATACAAAAACGAGGAAGTCTGTCGTATATAGCAAAGCACCCAGTTTGTCGCCGAATACCGCGAGGAAGTTATTGCGGCGCCGTGCTCTTCCTGAGGCGCACCGAACGCGTCCCACTTTCGAGTCCCCGGTAATCAGAGGAGAGTCAAATGAGCCCGAAAGAAGTTAAGTGCGTGACGCGCACACTGTTTGCACACTTCCCTTTATTTCGCGGAGCACGCGGTCTGCGCCACCGAGGGGGCGTGCAGCACGAAAGCGAGGTTTTCTCGCGAGCCTTCTCTTGCCGGTGTGCGGACGCGCGAGAGAGATCGGTCGAGGGGGGGGGGGGGGGGGGGGGGGGGGCCTGCAGCAAATGAGAGAACTCGTGCAGCGCCGGCACGCGCCGGTTGAGTGGAGCCGCTCGTTCGTTCCATGAGCGGGCACACAAAGCCGCCCGGCGGCCGATGGATGAGCCGCCAGATCGCCAAACACGGCACGACCCTTTTCACGCTCCCTCGGCTCTGCGCTGTTTTCTTCCGCTGGCGTCCTTGGGCTCGTTTGTTTCGCTGTACCCCCCCCCCCCCCCGTTTCCGTCTCATGGCGCTGCATGAAGGTCGTGGTGTGTGTACGTGACTGAGATCGACACGGCCAGAGGTGCCTGGAGGGTGCAAGGCCGAATATCCGCTCGCAACGGCAACGGCGACGCGCCGACTAAAGGCATCCGAACGATGCCGCTCTGCCAAGTGACCGTCAAACCAAATACACTGAGCATTATCCCGTACGTTGGACATCACCAGCTGTGGCTTTAAAATAGCGCGTCATTGGACTCTCAATAGATCTAATTTTGGCCCTGTGGTCGAAACCCTTCAGTAGTGCTCTGGCTTCGTTAATCCAATGAATCGAGGAGATCATCCCTCTGAGCTTTCAGTGCGAGTAATTAGTGGCCCAGGCTGCGAGGCTGATCTTGTAAGGGCCGTCGAGTAACTGTGAATAATGGCGGCATTAAGAAACAATTAATTGGGGAGCATGTTCAGAGCAGCGTAGCCCCGGTAACTCTGCCTGGGCTATCTGTAGTCACTTAGAGCGACTCATCTATTCCCGCCACTCGACATTATCACCGCCGTAGAAGCGCACGCATAATGACCGAGATTCACTTCATAAATTCCATGAAAATATACAACCATTGAATGCAAAAGCAAGTAACAAACGGATATTGTATGCTCTTTCACTTCCAATGCGCAACGCCTTCCAATTCGCCGAAAAAAAAAAGTCACGCACACACTAACTGCGTCGTGTTCAGTTTTAATTTGCACATTTATCAAAAATTCTTGAAGTGATCTCAGCCACAACGTGACTCAAAAATGAATGCCCTTTTCGGCAAAAGTTGTCTCCCACACCGCAAAATGATGAATTTTCATTTTAAGACCCTAATTTTCAGATATTCTTCTCCGCAGTCATCTATTCAAATTTTACGAGATCTCAGCCTTTGGCGGTGACACTACCGCATCACTATGCTAGGCGGGCAGGAACAGTTTACTTTTTCTACTGTCCACTCTCACCTTCTCAAATTCACGACGATCTCTTGAATGCACATCTGAATCAAGGTCTGTTTGTGCCTTAACACAGAGCAATGTAGATAACATGGGAATGCTTATCTCGAAAATAGACTTTACATTGAGGCATGAGCAGCCCCAACGATAAGTATTAAAACCAGGAATCAGGAAGTGGGCGATTGTTTACACAGATATAGTATACGGCCCGCCAAGAAACGTCTATAAGCTCTTGCATGCAACCGCCGGATTCAAGCTGCGATTTATAAGAAACACAGTCTTCTTCGTGCACTTCTCTCGTTTCTTCTCCTAGCGCACATCGCTAAAAACCCAAAAGGCCGGCGCCAACAATCCCAAGAAGTACTTTGGTTTTGGGCTAGTTGGTTCATAGCCGTCCTGACATCATTTCCAGCCAATATTCCTTTGTTTGCTCAAACAGACCATGCCAATGAGGGAAATTGCCCGGAGCGCAGTCCCTTCGGCTCCCACATATTCGAGGCTTCGATGAGACAGCAACAAATCGCCTATAGCACCTTGGAGCGATCGCACGAAGCCGCTTTGACGAACGCTGTCTGCGTCGCTGAGCCGGGCTGACGGCGCGCTGGCGGGCGCATCATAAGTTACCGCGGCGGCCTTGCCGGTGACGACCGCACCAAGCCGTTCGGCTCGGGGCCGGCCCGCTTTTTGCCCCTGCAGCAGCGCTCGGCTCGTCTCCGGCAGCGTAATGGATCAATGTTTATCTACGCGGCTGGATTCATGTGCCCGTGCTAGTTGGGGCGCGCTTGTATAATTAATGAGAGAGCAGCCTTTCTCGAGCCCCTGTTCGACGAGTTTATTATGAAGAACAGTAATCGCCTAAGTGTCGCCTCCGAGCTGTGTCAACACCGTTATCACGCCGAGCACCGTGCTGGGGGCCGCGCGGAGGAAAAATCTCGTAGCCCCCTCCCCCTTTCCTGCTCACCTCCCTCGGCCCCCATGCTTGGTCCATTCGGGCCGGCAATTACTCTGGCTCCGCCGCCACCCTTCTCGCGATCGTGCTCTCCCCAGCGCCACCTATTGATACGCGCTGCCTGCCTCAAAGGCAAAGCGAGCAAATGTCCGACGCGGACAAGGAGGACCCTACCCCGCCCAACTAATAACACGCACCTGGCGACATCGCGTTACACGCGTTTGCATCAGGATAATGGGAACCGCTAGTCCTGCCTCCGCTACAGAAAATAGCATATCGCGTGCTAGCGAGATTTATGCTTGCCTATTTGCCCAGCTTCCCCGAACTTCGCGTATTCTTTCTTCGTGCGCGCGTGTGGCTGTTATTGGCAGCAAGATCGAACGCCCGGCGCCGCCCCGCTGCATTCGTGCTCACTCGATGCATTCGTGCATAGGCATAGACGCTGAAGGCCGCCGCGCATCTGGTATTCTGGATCGCTTCTTCGTGTCTTCTGTTCTTCCTCTTCCTTTCTCCTCTGTGCATACCACAGCAAGCGCTATAGCTGGGGTGTCTGACAATCGCTTAATGCAAGCCGCTTCAAGCATGGAGTGCTCGTAGTTGGAAGAACTTGTGAACAATATGCTGGTCTTGCACTGTAAAACGATTCAGTCCGGTGTCGGTATCGTCTGCGTGCGCATCGCAGTGAGTCCGTTGTTGTATTGGTTGTGCTAAGTATACAAATTATTCACTCGCTCTGCAAGATGCATAGGAACTGCCAACCAGACTCTAATCTAATTCTCGTTTATTTTCGAGTGCCTTGCACCGTTGGTGGAGCTGGGAATCGAGCTGTCGATATGTCGATTTTAATACGAGCGCGCTATTGAGGCCCATGGCTCATGCTTCCATTCGTAAGAGCCAGTGTTTCTTATGTATACAGCGAAAGAGGCAGAAGAAAGAAAAATCTTGGGAGCCCCCGTGACACGACAACGGCGACCATGTGTATGTGAGCATACACGCAATTAATCTTGTGAGTTAATTGCTACCCATGTACGCCTAAAAAGTTCATATGTAGTTCTAGTTCGAGCTGTGACATAGGCTATAACATACTAATACCTTCGAAACTTATAAATTGTTTACATCTGTTCTTACGCTAAAACAGCAGTTCATTTGAAGTTCTTTTTTTTGTGGCTTGCAAATAGGCACATCAATGATATGACTCACTGCACTGCAGCTGCTGCGCTTATGAAAACGAACGCCAAAAGCTGCTCTACTGAAACGGGACAGTGTTCTTGCTCCCGCTCAATGCTCATTCTTCTTGCGCCCTTGAAACCGAAAGGGATAGCTTTTGCTTGATTTCCTCTGTTACTTCGTTTCTGCGCTTTTTTTCGAATGTTGTGCCACGGAATCCCTGGCAGGAGTGAGCGACTGGTCTCTCATGCGGCACTCCCAAACGCAGTAATTTGCCTTATCTCGGTGCACAGAAGACAGAATAAAAAAGTGCATAGTAGATCCCAAGCGTACAGTTTTTAGAACTCC